>NC_140271.1:15182052-15254951 GCF_964030765.1 Micromesistius poutassou | reverse complement strand
TATAAAGTGTTTGTCTAACCGGACAATAAACAAAGAGATTGGAGATAATAAAAAAGGATATTCCCTTAAATATGATGTAGATGACTTCTGCAGTTTCCTACCAGAGAGGCAACCCCCTCGGATTGAGTGCTATAGATTGAAATCAAGGGTTAAATTATGTCAGAGGTGGGTGATGTCCCGATTAGTAGTAAAGAAGAGGTGTGCACTGATATTGGGCTGTGCTGCCATTTCCCAGTTGTAACAACTGATCTAAACCCCGTTATTATGATGGGTTGTATTTTTGCAATGTTGTAGCACCCTCAGCACTACCTTAAAGGAGTCGTGCTTGCTGTGAATTACCTTTTTTGTCACCAAATGAAGCGACGTCGAAGACGGCTCCGCCGTGCATTGCTCTCTTGTATAGCTTCAATCGACTCTTCTGCTTTTGTACAAATACAACTTCTAATGTTATTATTTGTTTTATACGTATCTGTTGATTTTTGTTCCTCTCTTGTTAAAACGATGTGACTGTGCAGCCTTCCACCCCCATCTCTCGTGACTCAGCGACAGACAAAACATCAGATTAAAATCTTTGAAGATTAAAAATGCATTTTGTACCAACAGAGTCAATCAAAGGGCTTTGCATGCAGAATGTCAGACGGTCTGAGTAGCTGTTAAGTCTGGCCTGACGCAAGGCTAAGTCCCCTTCCTCATTCTTCAGCACTCACCCTCCTTTCCCTCCATGAACACGATTACAAAACGTTACAACGGGAAACTAACCCCCGTGTTCAGTTTCAACTGTGATGCATACCGAAATGTAACTATACCAGAAAGCTGAGAACGGAGAGATAACGTCCGATACTGTGTTGTTGATTCATGCTACCAGGCACCCGAGTTATACGGCTCACAACTCACACAGAACAGATAGTGTGTGTGTGTGTGTGTGTGTGTGTGTGTGTGTGTGTGTGTGTGTGTGTGTGTGTGTGTGTGTGTGTGTGTACTTTCATTCCCTGGGGTACGACATTTGCTTCTGCGGCATGTTGCCTAACACCATAAAAAGTTGGTTTTAGTCTCGCTCATTTGAAAGCAGCTCCAGCTCCAGATGTAGCGTGGTAACGCCATAGTGTTGTGCTCTTAATTTAATTATTCTGAAAGGGGAAGGAGACCTCAAAAACATGGTGACCCAGACACACTGGGATGTCAAACCGTTTAGGGGTAACAAAGAGGTTCACGCTCTCTACGGTGGCAAGCTTGCCTGTGTGTAGGTCTGTGTGTGTGTGTGTGTGTGTGTGTGTGTGTGTGTGTGAGTGTTTAGGTGTGTAAGTGTGTGTGTTTAGGTGTGTGAGTGTGTGTGTGTTTAGGTGTGTGAGTGTGTGTGTTTAGGTGAGTGAGTGTGTTTAGCTGAGTGTGTGTGTGTGTGTGTGTGTGTGTGTGTGTGTGTGTGTGTGTGTGTGTGTGTGTGTGTGTGTGTGTGTGTGTGTGTGTGTGTGTTAAGGGGGGTGTGTGTGTGTGTTTAGGGGTGTGTGTGTGTGTGTGTGTGTGTGTGTGTGTGTGTGTGTGTGTGAGGTCTGTCAACAACAGTGATAATGCAGGAGCTTGTCCAGTCACGTCTTAGAAGAGACGCGCAGACATAAAGTTACCACCAGATATGTCTCTCTCAGTGTCAGCCATTAGCTCACACCCTGTTGTAGACTATGTGCAGAACACCTGCACACACACCAAGATGTGGATGTGCCGGAACACACCGCAGCAGTATTTCCCTGGATTCAATCTGCGTTCAATCACAACCGAAATGGCCAAAAAAAACAACCATAACATCTAACTGGAATATTTGTCTGCTAATTAGTTTACATTGAAAACCACGCACAGTATTTTCAATGGGATCGTTAATTTTCCCTGTTTACTTTGGGAAGCTCTTAGTTGTAAATCTCTGTTGTTGCCTTTTTGTATACAGTGAACATATTTGTAAAAGTGGAAAATACTGATATGAAAAATAAAATGAAATGATTATACATAAAAATGAAAACTCTTTTATTTCCGCATGAAATTAGGTTTGCTTGACAGGCATAGAAGAGGATCAGCAGAGCGAGCGAGAGGGAGAGAGACAGAGAGAGTGAGAGACAGGGAGAGAGAGAGAGCGAGCGAGAGCAAGAGAAAGAGAGACGGACAGACAGACAGACAGACAGAAAAAGAGGGAGACCGAGAGACACAGAGAGAGAGGCACAGAGAGAGAGTTTGACAGGCAAAGCGGAGGATAAGCCAATTTACTTCGAGAGAGAAAGGAAGAGAAAAAGAGAGAGGGGTCAGAAGTTCAGCCAGAAAGAGAGAAAGTGAGAAATAAGATGATGGATAAAAGATGATGTTCAAGTTACCACATTAACTCTTCAAAGTACACAATATTTCACAAAAGATGTTGGTCAACTCAAGTTGTTTTTATGCACTTGAAAGTGTGTGTGTATGTGCGTGCATGTGTGTGTGTGCGCCTGTGCATGCGTGAGTGGTTGTGTGTGTGAGTGCTTCACATTGTTTACTGTTTGCTCTCTACCAACGCAGAGTGTTACATCTGGTTACTGTTTAAACCGTTTACAGTGTTTTCCAGGGCAGGGGGCTGTAGTAAATAATCCAATTTGTTGTTGGGCTATATCCTACTCTCCATTGTGTATCCAACAGGGGGGCCTTGCCCACAGCGTCCATGTTTTATTGCATGTATAATGGCCCTCTTAACAGCAAAGGCCCCGGGGCCCAGCAGAGCGGAGGCTGGGGATAAAACCGCAGGTTGAGGTATCTAGGTGAACGGGGAGCACTGGGGAGTGAGTCAAGTCAACGCCCGACTCCTCGGACCAAACCGGTTCACATTGTTTGCAAACCAACACCATAAAAGCTGCTGACCACCCATGTGTTTTACTGGTGGGATGTTGGCCCGCGAAGAATGACGCTGTGCGTGCACGCACGCGCACACACACACACACACACACACACACACACACACACACACACACACACACACACACACACACACACACACACACACACACACACACACACACACACACACACAGCAAGCCATCACACGCACATGTATGGAGAAACATACACAGACACTGAAAAAGAAACTGCCAACACATGCACATGTAAGGAGATACACCGGACAGAATACACTAGACACACACACACACACACACACACACACACACACACACACACACACACACACACACACACACACACACACACACACGGAAGCCGGGGCGGCCCAGAGTCCCACACAGTATCAACACAAACACATGAAGCAGCGTGGGACTGATGTCACGCAGGTGCTATTATTATTATTTCCATTCACACACACACACACACACACACACACACACACACACACACACACACACACACACACACACACACACACACACACACACACACACACACACACACACACACACACACACACACACAGAGCGAGAGAGGAGACTTCCCGGCCCGGGGGGGGGGGGGGGGGGGGGGGGAGGACAACACACAGCCCTGTTGCTTCACTGCTTTATCGCTCCGTTCCCCTCCTCCGCGCTCCGTCTGCTGTTCCTCCTGACGGCCATCTTTCCTGTGTCTTACTTTCTTCCGCGTTGTTTGTTGTACACCCGGCGCATTCGTCATCCGTGTGAATTTAGTGTGGACGTCCCCCGTCTGTCTGTAGGGTTTGGGCCACGCGCCACGAGGAAGTGCAGAGAAGACCGCAGGTGAGAAGACAGCTGTAGGAGCCATCAGAAGTGATGGACGTGAAGGATAACTGATTTTCCCGAACTGGATCTCTCCACGCATTCTTTTATGTGGAAAATAGTTCATGGGAGATAGTGAGAGATTGTGAGGGAGTGAGGGAGTGAGTGAGTCAGAGACGACACACACACACACACACACACACACACACACACACACACACACACACACACACACACACACACACACACCAGAGACAGAGATACAGAGAGGAGGACAGAGAGAGAGACAGACACAGAGAGAGACAGATAGAGAGAGTGTGTGTGTGTGTGCACATGTGTTTGTATTAATGAGCCTCCGATGTCGGTTTCTCTCCTTCCCCTCCATTAAACAGCCCCCCCCCCTCTTCTCCTCCCTGGGTTTAACTGAGGCCCGGTACCTGGCTGGGTGCCCAGCCCCACGCTTGCCGTCCGCCCCGGCCCTCCAAGGCCCTCCGCGTCCCTCAATGCTCCCATTGTAGCGCCGAGGAAGCCCGCTACTACGGTGATAAAGTTAAACCCCCAAAGAATCCAAGAACCGAATTACTCCAGAGTAAATATTGTCTTTTGCCTTGGTACACGCCCCCCCGGGGGCCAGGTCCCGCCACTTCAGCGCTTTCCCTGCAGCACGCCGCCTCTCTGGCCCGGCCTACGCGGCCAATGTCCCGCGACCGTTCCCATTGTCGCTGCTGACTGGGTCGTTACTAATCCCGAAGGCTGGGAGATGGAGCAGCCCAGGAGCCCCGGACACCGGGTCCGGACCACGGGTCAGAAACACCGGGTCTCTGGTGCTGGTTACAGCCGTGTTATCTACCCTGGGTCCCCACGTTTACGTTTAAATTGAGGGGATTTAGCAGACGCCTTTATCCAAAGCGACTAGCAATAAATACGCAATAAATACAATAAATATGTCGGAAGAAAGAGAAAACAACAGTATATTGCTGTCGGTACAGTACAGATAGTCGTAGTGCCATCGTTTACAATTGCTAGGTTAACCAATTCCACGTATACAACAAATAGGTTGAGACGCTACAGTACTGTTTTTACTTTTACTATTTTTAAGTGCCAGGACGTACAACATACAATAAATGCGTAAGCGGGGTGTTTTTAGGACAGTAAGGGAGGAGAAGGGGCGATGGGGGGGTAGGGGAGGACGAAGTGAGTCTCGAGTCTCTTGCAGAAGCTGCTGAGCTGACTCTGCAGTCCTGACATCGGCAGGGAGCTGGATCCACCACTGCGGCACCAAAGCAGAGAAGGGTTCTTCTGACTTTGTTGTTCACATTCTGCGCTCACGTTCACGGTTCTGCCTCTTCCTATGGGTGAGCGACGACCAGAGACAACCCCTCCACCGGGCTGACCTCCAGCTCACCCCCAAACCGGCCTCGCCTCACCACGCCAAGATCCTTGAGACAGGCCGCAGGCTCGCTCGTAAAGAAATCAATCGCTGGATACGAATTTCTATCAATTCATCTTGAAGACAAGAAGGGATCACTTTCTCACCGCGCAAAGTCTCCACCAAAGCTTGGAATAACTCTTAACATGAGATGACATCACGAGGCGACGGCCACGTCTCAGTAAGCCCCTCCCTGACAGTGGTGTGTGTCGCTCTGGTTCCGGCAGCAGAGTGAGCTGAAACAAAGGGTTCGCTTCTTGTGCCCCCGCTTTGCCAAAACCGTGCAACCATCATCCCGGAGCCGCGTCGGGGGCCTCTCTGATGTGGCCGCACGATAACCGATGCCTGGAAGCCCGACCACAAAATTTGTGGACGGTGTCAATAGGAAGGAGAGAGAGGGAGAGAGAGAGAGAGAGAGAGAGAGAGAGAGAGAGAGAGAGAGAGAGAGAGAGAGAGAGAGAGAGAGAGAGAGAGACACACAGAGAGAGAGAGAGACACACACAAAGAGAGAGACACGAAGAGAGTGAGAGAGAGAGAGAGAAAGAGTGCAAGAGAGAGAGAGAGAGCGAGAGAGGAGGGCAGAGAAAACACACCGCTACTTTGTTTTTAGAGCCGGGCCGTCCCAGCGCTCTGGATTTCATTTTCTAATTCCTACAACCCCCCTATCCCCAACCCACCACCCCCACCCCCCCCACCCCCCCCCACCCCCCTGCCCCCTGCCCCCTCCCCCGGCCCCAGCGCGGGGAGTGGGCGGAGCAGTAATAATACAGGAGTGTTATGGAAGACGAAGGCCGATGTGCCACCGGCTCCTGTCAGAGAGGCCCGGGGAAGCAGGTGGTTGCCAGAGGTTCACCGCGGGGCGGGAGGCCCAGAAGCTCCGGAGCTCGGGATGAGTGTACCGCTGTACCCCCGTGAACCCGGGAGCCGGGTGCAAGAAGACGAAGAAAAAAAAAAAAAAAAAAACGTCGGGGACGTAGCTAATAACTCACGATAACTCACAATACACCATACGGAGGTGCGGAACACGCCGCAGGGGTTTTCCATTCAAAGTTCTGGGACGAAGAACTGTTCTCTGCTCTGTCTGTTAATCGTATGAAAAATACAGCTTGTTTTTGTATTATTCTGCTCGCAGTTCTGCACCCTGTCCAGTTGTCTTTTTTTTGGAAACGTGTTTTTTCATAGCTACTGCAGGTTGGATTGTTCTCAGGGTGAATTGAAAGCCCCTTGGGATGAAAGCGACTGCTAAACGTATCAGTAGGTGTAAATGTGTTTCCTCATCGGTAATTACCGGACGTATGTATGGGTTTCTGAATGGTTAATCAAGCTTAATCAAGAGTAAGGTCAAAGTTCACAAATCATCATAGTGGAGTATCCATGGATACCGCGACAGTATCCAATAAAGGCTCTGGCGTACACCAGTCCACTGAGCAACGGTATAGAGCCAATCTTCTCTCACTCTTTCCCCCCCCCCCCTGTCCCTGTAGATAATCAACTGGTGGTTCCTGACTGGAAAAGGTCTGACATGGTCAGGCATGGTGGATGAATCAAACAGATGACTAGTTAGCCACGACCGCAAGCCAGGAGAGAGTCACTGGAAAAGAAGGAGAAAGCTGGGGCCAAAAGTGGGGAAACCACACGTAGAAAGGGAAAACCGCTATCAAAAGGGAGATGAGACTGGGAGTAATTCATTGAAAACGGATTAGTGACGTTACGATTCAGCAATGACTGTGTGCGTTTGATTACATTTATACACAAAAAAGACTCTGTTTATGTTAAGTGCGTGTGTGTATTAGTGTGTGTGTGTGTGTGTGTGTGTGTGTGTGTGTGTGTGTGTGTGTGTGTGTGTGTGTGTGTGTGTGTGTGTGTGTGTGTGTGTGTGTATTAGTATGTGTGTATGTTTGCATTAGTATGCGTGCATGCATGCGTGCGTGTGTATTTGGGTGTGTGTGTATTAGTATGTGTCTGTGTGTGTTAGCATGTGTGTGTGTGTGTGTGTGTGTCAGCATGTGTGCGTCGAGGGGGGTGAGAAAGTGGTAAACAGTCCTATTGGGGGGCCGTGCGCTCTTCCAAGCCCCAGGTCTGGGACTGTGCGGGGTCTGAGGGTTCTGTCATGGCTGGAACACGACCCAAATGTGCTTCTCATTCCACAGGAATGGAGAAACGTCAACGGGGGAATCGTATTCATTAAAAAAAAAAAAAAAAAAGAGTCAAAGGAGAAATGTGGTATTAATAAAGATAGGAGGGGGAAGAGGGCGAGGGAGAGGGAGAGAGAGAGGGTTGGGTTGCTACAGGTGAAAGCGACGACGGGTCGAGTAACATTGGGTTCTGGTTTCAGATGGCAAGATTACGTATTTAATCATGTCCGTATATTTGACCGTGTGGAAAGGGAGATTTCATAATGTTTATAGAAGCTAAGCGCACCGATTTGTTGGATCATTTCCAGACAATTAATTTGGCTTTATCTGTGTCTTGGTCTGACAAGGTGTACTTTATCGGGCTACCACGGATGTAGCCTTTTTTTTCCTGACTCATCTCTTCCAAGGAAAATGATATCAAATCTAACAATGTGGCTGTGAACACTAACTATTTTAAGGGATGAATCGATCGATCAAACAAGGCCTTTGCTTTGAATCCAACGATTCATAAAAACAACCGGAGAGCCAAAATACTCTCGCCGGCAAAGGTGTGGACGAGTTCGGCTCGGGAACTCTGCCTGTCCGGAGGTTTAACGGCTTGCAGGGCGCGTGCTTCCTGACACGACCTGTGCTTTATCCCAAACCAGCTGGGACAAAGCGCAGGATGAGAGCTGAGGGGGTGGGGGGAGGTGGGGGGGGGGGTGGGGGTTCAGAGCAGCTGTCTGAGAGCGTCAGCAGCAGCAGCAGCAGCATCGCAGGTTATCTCCAGGCTTAGCGTTGTCCCGGGCCCGAGGGGGCCGTGACCGTGGTAGACACGTCCGCCGAGACTGTCACGTCTGCAGGCAGCCAGACCAGTCAGACGGCCGTGGTCACGTCTGCAGGCAGCCAGACCGTGGTCTGGCTGCCTGCAGACATGACACCTATAACCTAGCGAAACCCTCCGAAAACAATTCCTCCGCATCCAAGCTTCTAAACCCAGATCATTCCAGGGAGAATCCAAGCCGAGTGACATATGGGGGGGGGGGGGGGGGGGGAAGTCATTGTTTTTGTTTTGGTGGCACACACACCCGAGACCTCAAAGCCACACACCCACAGTGTACGGCTTTGTGAATGTTCATGTACGACCCAGTGTGTGGCCGTCCAGCCGCGGCGGGATGCAAACACAATACCGCACTGTGTGCACAGCTATCTGGGAATCGGACGTGACGGCGTGCCCCGCTAAGTGGTTGCGGGTAAGTGATAAAACCAAGGGGGGATTTCACAGTGACCTAGAGGGCGAGAGACAAAGGAGAGAAGGACAAGGAGTGAGAGTAGAGCGGGCGACTAGACCGCTCCGGTTGTACCCTGGTGTGAAGACGCTTTAATGCCGAAATTCAAATTGCTGCAAATCGTCAAAACATCCCTAGTTTGAAAGAGTGGAAACACATTTCCCATGATAAAATACAGTTTTATCATCGGGAAAAACAATCGGCTCATCGGACCCTCTTGGCCAGGTCTCTCTTAAAAGAAATGTATTTTAATCTCAACGTGGCTTTTACCTGGTTAAATAAAGGTTGAATAAATACAACATCAGAGCTCTGACCGGGCCTGGTGTAACACCATCTACTCCGCAGTGTGTCTCCAGCTCCTACTCTCCGTATGAGGGCAGACCTTCATCAATACAGAGGCAACACTGTTCCACCCCCGTTCAGTTTCAGGGAAGAAACTCTCCTTTAAAGTTCACATATCTGAACATTGAGTAGCAGTAAGTACCGCAAGTGCAAGTGTGGTTATTTCAGCACGTTTGGGATAAAAGAAGGGCAGAACTTCGAGTCCTCCCCCGTCCCGCGCGCGGTGCCAATAGGGGGGATCAGGGTACACAGCGAGGCAGCTTGTGTAATTGGACGTGACCTTTCTTCTCCCCAGCATTGGCCCGCTGACTGCCAGGCACCGTGCTTCAGCGGTTCCCTGCGGTGCTGCCAGCGAACGCATCAAGAAAGCAAAAAAAGGGGTAACGCAATACCAACCCATAATGGACCGGCCCTGGGTTCTGCTGAAGGAGAGCCAGAACGCGGCCCGTGTTGAAAAGATGGGAGCACTCCATTAAGGACAGATTACAATCGCTCATGTGTGCATGCTTTCAAAATAAAAGCATGCCGGGCTGGCGATGGCCTCTATTACAGATACGGCATTCTCCCTCTATTTCCACCCCTCCTTCAACTTCTCCATTTTCCATTCCCCACTTTTTTTTTTTTTTTCTTCTTCTTCGATAGTTAGACTGGCTTTTCTTGCCATGATGGACAGGAGCGTTTAGAGAGGCAGGAAAGCGGGTTTTAGGAAGAGCAGGGACACCATGAAGCGTAGGGCTGGACTAAATGTTTTAAGGGGTGATATTATGCCACCAGGTGTGGGTGTGATCAGCCATTACGAGCCATTTGAAATATCTGCCTTTTCCTGTGTTTGTGTTTTCGCGACATCACAGGTGGGAGTGTCCACCTAGATGTACGCTGGACAGATCAGTCTACTGGCCTACCTATGCGCTTTTCCACCGACAGTACCAGCTCGACTCGACTCACCTTTTTTTGCGTTTCCATTGGCAAAAAAAGTACCTGGTACCTAGTACCGGGTACTTTTTTTTAGTACTACCTCCGTCGAGGTTCCAAGTGAGCGGAGTAGGTACTTTTGTGTGACGTAAACAGGCTGCTGGCAACTGATTGGCCAGCGGCTGTAAATGGGAATAATCACTCAAAGTTAAGTTGTGTCCGGCGTGGTTGGAGTCCACGAACCCGCTACCGAGGGGGACACTGATCAGCGTTTCGCTGTGTGTGTCGCTCCTTTCCCGGGGCTAGAGTTAGGCTGTACGTGGTTGTGTGTGTCCGGCGTGGTTGTGTGTGTCCGGCGTGGCTGGAGTCCACGGACCAGCTCCCGAGGATCAGCGTTTCGCTGTTTTTCGTTTTAGTGTCGTTCCTTTCCCAGGGCTCGAGTTTCGCCTCCATCAACGTTACCGTATGACAACAATAGACGCGCAGTCATTGCGCTTTTTATTTTATTTTATTTCCCATCATAACCTTTCCCGGGAATCAGGAAATAGTCTTGATCAGATTCAGATTTCCCGGGAATCGCGTCTCCCGTGATTAAAACCTAATGACGACCCGCCCATGGTGGAGAGGTTATTTTCTACGACCCGCCCACATTGAAGAGGTACTTTTTTAGATGGAAACGCGACGTGCCTGGAACCAAACCGAGTCAAGTCGAGTCGAGCTGGTACTGTCGGTGGAAAAGCGGCACTAGTGGACTGTAGCAAACATTGCTTATCTATCTGTCACACATCCAGGTGGACACACACTCCCACTTGTGATGTCACTAAAACACACGAAAAGGCACATTTTCAAACTGCTTGCAATGGCTAATCACACTCCCACCCGGTGGCATAACATCACCCCTGTAACGGTTGACCTCCCCATACGCTCTACATGTACGTGTAATTAACACGGTCTTACATCTTCCTCGTCTTCTACTAGCGATGAACCGCTGCTGTGTACACAGCCCCCGGCTGGCTGTGGAGCTCGCCTTGCCGTCGTGCCAGCGCTCTGTATACACATCTGCACGTCGTCTTCACAGCCCCGGCCGGTGTTATGGCGGTGGGAGCCATCGCTGCTCTGTTTACTCTCAACGCGAAGAGGCAACGCCAGGCGGCCAAATGGCATCACTGAGGTTGTGGCGGTGTGATGACGTCAGCTGAACGCAGAGCAACATGTATACAGTATAGTACGACTATTCAACTATTTGCCTGAGAATGTACATGAAGATTTGATTGAGGCTTTTACAAATGCAAGGTGGGAGTATAGTATAGCATAGTATAGTATGTCACCCACGTGTGTGTGTGTGTGTGTGTGTGTGTGTGTGTGTGTGTGTGTGTGTGTGTGTGTCAATATGTATGTGTGTTGCTGTGTGTGTGTGTGGGTATGTGTGTGTGCTTGCATATGGCTGTGTGTGTGTGTGTGTGACTATGGCTATCCGTATGAGTGTGTATGTGAGTGTAGCAGTTATGTGCATGTGTGTGTGTGTGTGTGTGGGGGTGGATGTGTGTGAGTATAGTTAATGCTATGGGTGTGCCTGTTGGTGTGTGTATGTGTGTGCACATGGCTATGCGTGTATGCAAGTGTGTGTGTGTGTGTGTGTGTGTGTGCATGTGGGTATGCATGCATGCATGCATGCATGTGTGCTCACATGCATGTACTGCGTGTGCCGGGTGTTTACACTTGGGTGGAGGGTGGGGACAGACCCGGATCAGGGTCTCAACCGGCCGTCACTAGAGCCTGTCAGGGTGCGCGCGTTCGCCCGCCTGATTTACCTCCGTCTCTTACATGTGTTTACAATCAATTACACGCCAGATATATACACCCTGTGGGCTCTCTGACCTGGTGTCAAATATGCGGGATAAAAGCCACGCAAAGTGTGTGTGTGTGTCGCTATTTGTCTGCATGTGTATGTGCGTGGGTACGTGTGTTTTTGCGTGCATATGGCTTTGTGCGGAATAAACAGCCCATCAGGCCTTGTGCATCGCGAAATCGCCTCACATTGACCGCCTCCATTTTGGAAGAGTGGGAGCATTGGAGGGTTAGTTGTTGTGTTGTTTGATTGGTCCTTGTTTAGTAATGATTATTGGAATGAATTGACATTATGGGGAGACTTTGCTAGAGTTTGAAACTTTTCTCAAAAATGCAAAAAAATAGGTTTTCATTAGACTAGGATCCGGTGTATTTACGTTTGTTGACGATAACATACAGCACCATAACTCTCTTGAGTCCTCTGAATATGGCGAAAAAATATTCCATGATACATTCTGGTGTGCAAACACTACGGTGGCCCGAGGTCGGTGTTCCCCTAACATGGTGCTCTGAGGATAAACAGAGCACGGAGGTAGAGGATTAGGAGACGTTATTGTGATTCATGATGAGTGTAGCGTATCCGCGCACATACCTTACGTTGAGCTACGGCTCAACGTAAGCCAAGTCAAACCAAGAGAGAGACACCTATCGCCCTGAGGCGCGCGCGCACACGCACACACACACACACACACACACACACACACACACACACACACACACACACACACACACAGCCTATTGCCGTAAGGCTTATTCCACCTGACCTTTGACCCCTGGCTATGCCCCCGTGACATTAGAAGAACAAGCTGTCAATATTTAGCCAACAATCACCTCTTTACCGGTCCCCCCCCCCCCCCCCCTACCCACACACACACACACCCCCACACCCCCACACACACACACACAAACGGGGGGGGGCGGGGGGGGGGGGGGGGGATTGATCCTGTAATCCGGGGGCCGGCGGAATGGTCTGGACAGTCACAAGTGTGGGCCGGCTGATTAGGGGTGAGCTGCAGCATGAGCGGCCAGGAAGGGCTTGATGTTTACGAGCTGTCGTCGGGCTAATTAGAGGCTGCTTTACGCGTCAGGGCCAGCCGGGGCTCACCCAAAGACACAGGCACCCTTGTGCTGCAACCCAGAGCGGTGAAGTCATGTGGTCACCCCCGCTCTCTGTGTGTATTTTTTTGGAGTCCTGCTTGGGACAAGCGTCCGGTCCTAGTGGCAGGCTCACAATCCACCGGCTCCACCAGTCTCCCCGTAACACGCCAGGCCATCGCGGGCCCCGCTGGAACCATCGCGAATACAGCGACGGGCTTTCTTAAGTGCAGCCCGGGGGCCTCCCCTGGCAGAGACACACACGGAGCCTCCACCGCCGCCGCCACGGCCTCCATCCAGCGCGGCCGGAGCGGCTGACGCCAGCGGGAAGAAGGATCCCGTCTCGTAGCCCGGGGCTACGGGGCCCCAGTCCACGCCCAGCCTAGCCCGCGGGTGGTGCAGCCGGCGGATGGTGCCGCGGCACGGCCCCAGAGACCGGCCCCGCGCCTCACCACACAAGGAAAACACAGAGCGGCAGCGGCAGCGGCAGCAGCAGCAGCAGCAGCAGCAGCGGCGGCACCATCCGCCAGCCACAGGCCGGGCCGACGCCGCGTGCCTGCTCCTCGGCGCCCCGGGGTGAGGGTGGAGGAGAAGGCGGTGGAGGTGGAGGATAATGTGGTTGAGGAGGAGGAGGAGGAGGTGGTGGTGGAGGTGGAGGGGGTGGAGGAGGAGGAGGAGGTTGTGGTGGTGTTGTGGGGGTTCTACCGCTGAACTCCCCAGACTGATTCAGTCTTCACACAAGGTCGCTCGGTTCGGCCGAGTGGAAAGTCAGCACCAGCCAGAACGGAGCCGTGTCGTGGCTGGTGGTGGTGGTGGTGGTGGTGGTGGGGGTGGGGAGCTAAGGACCCCCCCCCCCCCCTCCCCCAATGACTAATGTGAAGCCATCACTTCCATGGCGACCGCAAGCTAAATGTACCCTCCGTCTGCAGTACAATACAAAATATATAATATACATATAATAATACAGCATAGCTGTGGTTTTTTTAGGGGGGGGGGAGAAAGGGGGGCTCCTGGGGGGAAGGGGGGGGGGGGGGCAGAGGGGGCTCGCAGGGAGAAGCTGCTGAAATGAAGAGGCAGAAAATATGGAGGCAGTATGTCAAACAAAGGACAACAGAACACCATAGAAGAAGAACACCAAAGGTTGACGGAGCAGCCTGTCAGGAGAGTGAGATGAAGAGTTAACCAGCCGAAAGGCAAAGGACTGAGAGGCGGGGGCGCAGACGCCAACGATGGAGATCTGGAGAAGCAAAGAGGAAAGGAAAAAAGCAGAGAGGAGGAAAGCAGCCGAGCAGGCAGAAGAAGAAGAAGAAGAGGAGGAAGAAGAAGGGAGAGGACAGGGGAGGAAGGTCTCCGTCCCGACCGCCACATATTTTCCCCTTATGAGGGATGTAATTTACACAAAGCCACTAAAGGTCAGGCCCAGAGCAACCGCTGCCAGCTCCGTCCCAGTAGCCAACACACCGCTCTCCCCCTCGTTCCTCCCCTCTCTCCCCCCCCCACCCACCCACCCGCCCGTTCCTCCCTCCCTCCCTCCCTCCCTCCCTCCCTCCCTCCATCCACGCTCCCCCGGCCTCTGTGGGCCTTACCCTGCAGCGGTTATCTATTTAGCTGGGCCGAGGGCCAGCCGGCGTGGTTTTCTAGGGCCGGGAGGTGCGCGGGTCTGTCGGTGGCTCCGTGTGTGTTATTGGAGAGCCTTGTGCTTTTAACAGAACCTCCAATTTTTGCCCTGTGCGGTTGGCCGGCGGCAGGACTCCAGAGGCTCCAGAGTCTCTGCTCCGGCGCTCCGAAGACGAGAAAAATAGAGAGAGAATGCGTTTCGGCGAGTGGAGAACGAAAAGAGGGAAAAATTGGAAGCCGCAACACTAGAGAGAGCAGGAGGCATTTTAGAAGGACAACCTCTTTGTGTTGGAAAGAGAAGAGATGGTTTTTGTGGGTCTGTGTGTGTGTGCGACTTATTTTGGTCCAGTTTTCTGATCCGTGAAAATGCCTGAGCTCAGGGATAAACGCCGCTGCCAGAGTTCAAAGTGTGAAGAGTCAGCTTGTGCGGATACAACACCTGTGCAAGCGTTTGTGTGTGTGTGGTTGAATGTCTACGTGTGTGTGTGTGTGTGTGTGTGTGTGTGTCTGTGATATGCAAGTTTAACATTTCCAGACACAGAGAGTGCAATACCTGGCTGGGTTACAAAGACCCCCGCACCGCAAAATCTCACTCACACACACACACACACACACACACACACACACACACACACACACACACACACACACACACACGTTTTCCACTCTTCTCACTCCTCACTTGTCAGAATCAGGCTAGGCTCCAGTGTTCCTCAGACATCTTGACAACTGGGGGGGGTGGGAAGGACTGCCGGGGTCGGAGAGAAGTCAGGACACGCAGAGGTGAGCAGGAAGAAGCGGTAGCCGTTTTCCTATTCAGCGGTCACCCAGGCAACCCTGCGAGTGTTTACACCACTGTGTTTTATTTTTCTCGTTTGGACGCACACTTATATATACACAAGCCCAGAGCGACTCAGTGATGGCTTGTTGGCACTGAAAAGGCACAAGGCCTCAGCCAATGCGTTTAACAATGTTTCTGAGCAACACACTGTTCTGGGTGTATTAGAGAAGAATAATGACAAAAGCAATCGAGACCGACTGCTTTCAACCGCGCGCCTTTAAAAAAAAGCCTCAACATGACATAATTAAAGTTTTTATTATCTTATCTTTGCCCGACCTCTGCGGTACACTGTACATGGATGACAATGTACATGACCTAAAAACAACAGTTTCTTGTGATTTACTGTTGCAGAACTGAACCTTTTACGCCGTAAACGTTGGCCCTTTTTTAGAGAGCTAATGAATCACAGTGGCAACTGCACTCCCTCACATCGCGCCTCATGCAGACGTTCTCCTCAATGTGCCCTCATTCCCTCTACCTTACGCAGTTTGTTTTCCACCCTGGTGTTAACGACTCCATGATCACCAGCCTGTCAGCGGGGAAAGGCCCCCTAACGGCACCACGACTTGGCCCCTGACGAACAATCGGGCCCCTTGACTATTTTCTTTGGATAGGGCCCTCTCTCTCTCGCTTTTTTTTTTTCCTTCGTCTTCGGTCTTCTCCCAGGGTCACACATGTTTGTCTTACGTTTCTGCGTGAAGAAAGAAACCTTGTTCCATCCACCTTCGCTCCGGTCCAGAAGAGAACCCTCCCAAACAGAGGAACAACGGAGGCCTTAATGTAGCGGGCTGAACGGAGCGTCTGCAGCAGTGAAGGACGTGTGTCCACCGGCGTTCGTGGAGCCGACACCCAGTCCTCCCTGAACACTCAGCGACCAAATATGCCCCGACAGTTCACCCCCCCCTCCGACGCGCCGCTGTTTGACTGACGTGCAACACTCGCATATTTCAGTGGCTGTTCGTTATCTTGATTTTCCTTTCCAGCGATGCGGAGTGAGTGCAAAAAAAAAAAAAGGAGGGTGATAGAAAGATAAAGACCGAAAGAAAATACTGTGATGAACCCGTATAGCAAAGAAATGATCAAGGCTTTAACCAAAGCTAGGAGTTATTTTGCATTTTGATCTCACTATCTAAACTAAATAACGAAATATTACTAAAGAAAAAACACGAGAATGAAAAACTAACACACGAGAACTAACCAACAGTAGTAGAAGCGGGGGCAGAAAGACACGAGCACCGGTCGGTTGGAGGGGACGGCTATAGCATAGCGTCACACAGCCCGGGGAAAGCTCATGAATGCATGAGTAGGAGAAGACACTGTATGCATGGACGGATGGGTCTGTGTCATTCCACCTGTCATCCCCCCTGAGCGGTGATGAATGCTGTTTGGAGATGGTCCACGTGTGCTGAAGAAGGGACTTCATCGGGCCCGTCTGGGCCTATGCGGTGTGTGTTTATGTCTTTCTGTATGTGTGTCTCTTTCTGTGTGTGTCTCTTTCTGTGTGTGTGTGTGTGTGTGTCTTTCTGTGTGTGTCTCTTTCTGTGTGTGTGTGTGTGTGTCTTTCTGTGTGTGTCTCTTTCTGTGTGTGTGTGTGTGTGTGTGTGTGTGTGTGTGTGTGTGTGTCTTTCTGTGCGTGTGTGTGTGTGTGTGTGTGTTTTTCTGTGTGTGTCTCTTTCTGTGTGTGTGTGTGTGTGTGTGTTTCAGATTGTATGTGTGTGTGTGTGTGTGTGTGTGTGTGTGTGTGTGTGTGTGTGTGTGTGTGTGTGTGTGTGTGTGTGTGTGTGTGTGTGTGTGTGTGAAAGAGAGTGAGCGAGCCGTTTGGTGGTGATGGTATGCACCAATGTGTCTCTAGGACCTGCAGGAATGCACCCTCACCGGCTCACGGTCCGACTGCTGTGAGAGGGGACACCTGTGCCCCATTGGCCCCACACACACACACACACGTGCACACGCACACACACACACACGCACACGCCTGGACAAAGATGGAGAGCGCAGCAGAATAGTACTCCCACATTGTCTGCACTGGAGTGGAACGCCGGGAGGGAGTGCACGCGGCTCCATGTCGGTCTGAGAGGAGAGTGAGTGGCTGGATCTTATTTTATTTTGGTTGTTTTGCAGACGCTTTTATGGGAGGCTCAGCACGACGTACAATCAGACTCTGAGGACCGCGTGCAGGCATCAGAAAGAATGACAAGGTACTGTAAGTAAAATGTTTTTGCGTCAATCCTTTTTTTTACTTGTGTAACCCATCAACAAAAGGGCAATAATTAACAACATAACAGCCTAGATAAACAATCTTGTCCTGTCAGTCAAAAATAAAAAACCGAATGATTCATCTCTGAATCAACAACCAGAAGTGAGGCAATCCACTTGCCTCATCTCCACGGCAACCAAAAAGGAGGCATTTCACATCGAGAGAGCTTAAACAAACAGTTTTCACAAGACTCTCAACATGTCCCCCCCCCCTCCACACAGGCCGCCCTCCCCACCAGGCACAAAGCACCCCCCCCCCCACCCCCCCGCCCCCCCCCCCACATAATAGCTGGCTGACTAATCGACCCGGCTGAAATAACCTTAGCAGGGCTCCACAGAGGGTAGGACCCCCAGGAAGGCCCCCCAGGAACTTCCTGAAGAGCAGCTGGAGCGTAGACCCAGAGCCATACAAGGTGAGGGTCCGCCGTGCTCCCCACTCGGCCCGTTCCCACACAATGGGGGAAACGCACTTCCTGCCACACAATGGGGACCCCGCCTTAGCCTCTCTGCTCCTCCCCCCTGCCAATTACACTTTGATGAAGCTTTTAATCTGGTTGAAGCCATGTCACATGGTCATGGGAGTGGAGGCGAGACCAATAATGCAGGTGTGTTGTCATAACATTTCCATGGTGACATGCTTAGGCGGTCAAGCACTGTTGTTATTGTTCCTTCCTTGCTTACCCCTTGCCAAGTACGCCGCACACACACACACACACACATTAAACACACACACCTGCATGTCTGAAGGGTTGGCGTAACAACACAACACTGAGATTCCCACCTAAAAGGCCAATTAAACTTTTCACACACACACACACACACACACGCACGCACGCACACGCACAAAGGCACACAGGCCGTGACCAGCGGCACGCATCAGCAATTTTCCCGTCAAACTAAGCGTAGCATATTACTCCTGCCTCAGCGCCGCTGACAGGTTCCTCTGGTACGGGGGAAGACAAATAGGGCCCATGTGGGAGATGACGTCAGCCCACCTGCCTGCAACCAATCACAGCTCCCTGTTAATGAACAATTTCCTCCGTCTTCCTGAAGGGTTTCCCGGTAAAGCCGCGCGGCGGTCGGGGAGGATGAACTGAAAAACCCCCGCTTTCTATCATCCTGCTTACCCACAACCTCGTAAAAAAAATATATACGGCTGCAGCGAGCCGACGACCTGGCTCCCCCCAGCCCACCGCCTCCGTTAAACGAGGGGAAAAGTCTGCCCCCCGGTCGAATCCACTTAGATCTGGTTAATCCAGAATCACAACTGGCCCAGATGTGTGGACTGGACAATTTACAGAGCGAAGCGGAACCCTGGACAAGATATGGTGTGGGCTTTGGTATGACGGTGTTGGCAGCTGTCGGTGACAGTGGGTTTTAAACCGTCAACCGCCTTGATTTCAGCAGTCTTCCGTAGAGATTAGGAGCTGCCGCAGAATATGCGTGTATGTGCTCGTAATTGAATCGCAACCCGTGTAATTTACGCGGCTCTATCGACCTCTGTCTCGCTCTACTCTCATTTATATGAGCGGCCTGGTCGCTAGGCGCTGTGGGTCTGTGGTCGTCGGTCTGCAGGAGACCCCAGCCAGCAGGGCCGTGGGGGGGGGGTAAGGTACAGCTGGGGGCCTGGTGGGGCTGTGGAGGTTTCAGGGCCATAGAAAACCGTCCGCTAATGGGAAACACACTTTGCCGAAAAAAACCTTCCGTGTTTCTTTCCATCGCTGCAGAGGAAAAAATAAAAAAAGGTGCACGTTTGAAAACCTTGAACAGCGTCCAGAGAGCAAGGCAATGATTTAGAAACGGGAGCTAAAATGAGTAAATAGTTGCTGCCCCATTATGAAACGCAAACCAAAATACATAAACTCGCTGTGAAGCAGAGACGGAGACCGAGGGGGGTCGGGTAAAAACAAAAAAAACTGAGTAATCAACCAGCCGTTTGCCAGCCGAGTACCAAGACCCACGAGGAACAACATCGCCCATTCCTGAGTGAATGTGAGCATCGGGAAGACCTTGCCACAAGCTTCTGGAAGCCTTGGAGCCCTCCTTGAACCTGCCATTGGCTGTTCCACCACTCGTATCCCTTTACACATTGATACCCAATAACCCACAGTTTAGCCATCTCCCCGCATTTACTCAACGGTGTGTTGTGAATATGTTTCCAATCGAGGCCCGCATCGCCTGCCAGCCAGGCTGCCCCCACGTCTCCATTAGAGGCCTTGCCACTGGTTCATGTATACCCAGCACAGCAGACACTGGGGCCAGGGAGACGGAGCCCGGGGCGTTGTGAACGCTGGTCGGCAGGACATCGGCCCTGAGGAACGGATGGTCCATGTGTTCTGGTCCGAGGAGTGTGGGTATTCTTCTTCTTCCAGATGCCAAGAAAAACAAAATTTGCAGCATCTGCAGCTGCAAGTGTAACTGCTGCCGCTGCCCTGAGTTATAAAAGATGGAAAGTGAAGTCTGACACCGGCTTTTGATCCAAAAACCAGAGGGACCCGGGGATAAAATGAAGAAAGGGCTTCGGAGCGAAGGCTCATTTGAGCAATTATCTTAACGGCATTAAAACCGTTTTAAACTGCGACATGAGGCAATGTGGTGGCCCATGATGACTCCAACGGCCGTATGAAATCATAAAATAAACCATGATAGAAAACCATCCTGGAAAAAAGGGTGAGGGTGACCTGGTGAAGGGGACCTGCCTCTTATTATCTTTCTATTTTGATTTTAGCCTGGTGTAGCAAAAGTCCCACAAAGGGCTTCTTTCTGAAGCCCAGAGTGCAGCAAAAAATACCTGCGGGATGAAATCGAATCCCTCTGTGAATTATATTAGATGTTCCCTGCCAGCAACGGCACATAACTCCATGTGTGTGTTTTTTACCAGCGCTGAAAGAGCTCCATTAGACCCTGCTCTAAAATAAACCACCTAATTGGAATCCCAGACAGCAGCACCTTCAAAAGCTCTGGTCCCTTCCTCCCCTTCCTCCCTCTCCCCCAAATCTCTCTTCTCGCTCCGAGAGGAAGGGGGACTTTGGGGGTGGGGCAGGACGGAAAGAAAGTCAGGATTGGGAGTGAATGGGAGGGGGGGGGGGGGGGGGGGGGGAGGGAGGAGGCGGTCAGGTGAGTATAAAGAAAGGTATTGAATTGGGTATTGAAGAACGGCAGCTGGATCTCTTGACAGCGGCCCGCGAAGAGACGAGGGAGCGAGAAGGGGAGGCAGGGCGGGAAGGAGGGAGGACGGCAGGGAGGGAGTCAGGGTGGCTGAGGTCAGCAGCACATACATTTTAATCAAACCTTCATGAAATCCAGCACTGAGACAACATCTTGACAGAAAATTAGGGGATTTCAAGTATTGGTCTCTCCACCCTGTTCTTCGCCCATTCTCCCTTAAAGCCAGAGTAGGCAATTTGGAGGGCCAGAGTAAGCTAGGATTTGCAACCAACTGAAGAAATGCCTCCCTTCAGGCCTCATTTCTAAAGCAAGCAAGCTTATCCCGTGTTTTGGGGGAGTGGCTTTGGAGTGGCTTTGGAGGGCCAAAGGCTTTGGAGGGCCAAAGCCACTCCCCCAAAACACAGGACTAGCTTGCTTGCTTTAGCAATTAGTCTACCTAGCCATGTGGAAGACTTGGGTCATGCTAGGTAGATGTTAGGTAGACAGACAGGTAGGCTCATCCAATCATTTCATTCGCGTCAAATTAAACAATTAGACAGGATAAATACATGCCTGCGAAAATCACAAATAGCTGATTATTATTATTATATATATTTTTTTATTTGATTTATTTCTGCCGTCTGTATATAAAGAAAATTTAATCAAATATGACTAAAAGATGCTTCTAAAATAAATGGTCTACCCTAGCTTTAACCTCTGCCACTGCTGCAACTCCCCCTAAGACCAATCACAAACTGAAACCCTAAATCACTAACAGATTCCAGTCACCGCGATTCATCTGACACTGGGCAGATTCAGGGCCTGTGCAGCTCCAACCCGACCCTGCTCCTACAAACTTCCCCGACTTGGGGGGAAGGTATGAACCTGATTGACCCTACAGACCTTGGCCTTGGCTTCACCCCGTCAGACCTTCAACTTGAATTTCTGCAATTGGTCATGACAGTGACGACCACAATAACAAACTTTCTGCACAACAACACAAAGAAAGCAATTTTCGTTAAGTATCACAAATCTGCGATTCTTTGATTCCGTGTTTGTGGCGTGTCGAAGTTGTAGTATTTTTAACTCACAATGTGAAGGAAAAAGCATTAAAACATAGTAGCTGTTTGTTTAAATCCCATGTGAATTATTGAGCCCAATCAGCAAGTACTTTTGTTTGGGTCACATCAAGTGTGAGCACTTAAGATGAAATGAATACACTTTTCAGAATCAAACCCAAAGGCGGGCTTATCCCTAATCTCTCTGGGGCTGATTTGCAGGCGTCCATGCTGCGCCACACCTTTGATAAAGTCCCAGTGTTGGAAAAGCGGCAGCGGTCCAACGAGTGTTCAGACCGGGCCCTTTTCTGTGGCATTTTTTGGCTTGCTTCAGTTAACCAAGATGTAGCTGCACTTAATCTCCCCTCCAGGAAATCCCTCATCTGGGACTGATTTTATAGGCACCGGGGCTGGGCGCAGAAGGAGCACGGAGCGGGACTGTTGTTCAAGGCCTGGTTCTTTAATGGGATAGAGGAGCTGTGCTCAATCTACCTGATCAGGAAAGTGTTTGGATCCATTACACTGCAGAGCTGCAGCGCTCGGGGCGAGATAGAGAGAGAGGTGCAGAGAACCAGCCTTTGGAGTACTGTATGGAAGTGGGGTAGGCGTTAAACACATGTGTGTGTAGTGTGTGTGAGACAGAGAGAGAGTGTGTTTGAGAGTGAAAGAGAGAGTGTGTGTGTGTTTATGGCTCTGTGTGTGCATGCGCGCTTCGGAGGCATGCCTTCCAGGCGTTTCAGGAACAGGGGCGTGTTGGTAAGTGTGTTAGATTGAATATCTAGTCCACGACCCCCTAATTGATCCCACGTCTTGGAACATTCCACCAACCTCCTCCACCTCCACCCGTAACCACTACCACTGCTGGGGGGCCCTTCCCCCTCACCCAGTCACCCACCACAGCCCAGCCTTTCAGCAGAAAGGTCCCCTCACAGGTCTCTGGAACCTCGGCCCTTTGGGAACAAAGTGGGGGTCGGCTCCCTGGGGAGGGACGTCTGTCCTCTCCAATCAGGAGGCTTGGTGGGGGTGATGAGTCATAGAGAACAGTGATCCCTCCACAGCTAGTGTCTTAATGTGTGTGTGTGTGTGTGTGTGTGTGTGTGTGTGTGTGTGTGTGTGTGTGTGTGTGTGTGTGTGTGTGTGTGTGTGTGTGTGTGTGTGTCTCTCTCTCTCTGTGTGCGTGTGTGTGCGTGGCTGCGTGCGAGGCTGTGTGTGTGGCTGAGTGTGTGTGTGTGTGTGTGTGTGTGTGTGTGTGTGTGTGTGTGTGTGTGTGTGTGTGTGTGTGTGTGTGTGTGTGTAAAGGCCCTTTTTTTTCCCATGTCCTGCAGTACAGGAACGAATGATTGCTAGTGACTGGGCCAATTAAAGTGCTGAAACTCTAAGCTCTACTTTTGTCATGCCGAATCCCAACCAAGTGACCCTCGGAGAATTGTCCCGTCAGCACAGCGCCACGTCCACCAGCCAATGCATGAGCAAGCATCATCGGGACTCGCTGGCGTCTGCAACTGTGTGTCTGTGCAACTGTGTGTGTGTCTCGCTGGCGTGTGCGACTGTGTGTGTGTGTGTTTGTGTGCGAATGTGTGTGTGTGCATGTGTGTGTGCGAATGTGCGCGCGCGCATTGAGTAGTGGAATCAGACCGGGTCATTGTGACGTCGTCGCTATTAACGTGGCAGGCTGGTTGCAATCGGAGGCCAGTTGTGAGGATGGCTGATTGGGCCCGGCCTGGAGGCCCCATTAAAGTCATTATTATAATGTGGGTTTATAGAGGGCAGAGTGAGACGACGCTAATAGCGGTGAGAGGGTGTTGTTGTTCTCCGCTGCCCGTGAGGCTGTTCCTTCGCTAACAGCCCCCTACGGTCCACGCCGTTAAAGCAGCCCCTCTCAGACGCATCACCCACTGGGCTACCCAGCTTCTCTGGTCTCCATTTCAACCCCAGCAGAAAAAACAAACACTTTCCCTCCATTACTCTCCGTCCAAAATATATTCCACCAGAACCATCCTGTCCTGCCGGAGCTGCGCTCTCTCTCTCCTCGGCGTTCTCCAAAGAAAACAGTCGGCGGTATCGCTGACGTAGCATCATCGCTAACCTGATATAAGCCAGCCCGCGCTCCAATTACACACCGCGTTATCCTGTGTCTTTAATTAAAACCAGATCCTCGGGAGAACAAATCCATCTTTATCTGGACCTCAGGCATCGAGTGACATGGAGCGATGGTCTGGCTGCGGATGTTTGACTCGAGTGTCTGCTGTTGTTTAGCTTCGACATTAGCGCGGGGAGAGATGGGACTAATTTGGCTGAGATGATTGCTGAATGCCTGCGTTTATCTGCCTGATTTGGTGCCTGACATGGGCTGCGCTCTGTGGCAGGACCGCATTCACAGCACATTCTCCTCATAAAAGCACAGGGCTGATAAGAGTATTGAGGCTGACTAGAATCATAAATTACACATGGATCATTGCAAATATCTATCTATAAACATAAATAAATATATCTATCTATCTATATCTAGATCTATATAAATATAAATACAGATATTTGGTATATATAAAATGTCATATAAATATAAATAAAAAAGACTCAGTATTTGGTACAACTTTAAACAAAGTCCTCGCTTTGTTCTAAAGAAAGCAAGAAATCATAAAGACGGCAAGAAAAAAAAGACAGCATAAAGAAAGAACGGAAGAAAGAAAGAAAGAAAGAGAAATACACAAAGAAAGATAGACTATAAGTAACAAACTGAGGGGAGCTCGACTTGACTTTGGCACGTGATGAGAAACTGATGCCAGCAGACGGTTCCCCCGAGCGAGCGACCACTTCAGTGATCGGCCGGCGCTGAGAACCATCTGCGCCGGCCGGTCGTTCGTCTCAATAAAACCGAGCGGGCCGGACGCAGACCAATGTGATTTAATACAGTTATTACATTTTCCCCCTGATTTAACTCCTGAAGCGTGGCTAGATCTGGACGGAGTCTCGGAGGCTGACCGTATCGCTTTCAGACGGAGGGGACGGAGCCAGGTGCGCGGTCCGGGCCCCGCAGCCTGGGCCCCGCAGCCTGGGCCCCGCAGCCTGGGCCCCGCAGCCTGGGCCCAGGCCGCGGGGCCGTGAGGTTTGGCCTGGTCTGGGAAAGGAACCGTCGGAGGATGGAGAGGAAAGGGGCGGGTGGAGGAGAGGAGTATAATGGGTATGGCGAAGGACCAGAGGATGCAAAGAGTACTAGAGTAGTATAAGTATGCCCTTGGAAAATTATAACTTGATGATGAAAATAGCGGAGAAACTTCAGAGTCTTCCCGAGTCCAGGGTGTGAATTTAAATATTTGAATTGAAATAAATTGTTGAACACATTTACATCATATGTTCGAAAAATAAATCGTGATAAATCTCTATTAATTAGATTCTAATTGCCTCATTGATCAAATAATTAAATTAATTATTATTAATTATTATTAATTATTATTATTATTATTATTTAAAAAAAGTACATGTATGTACTACACTGCTGCATTCACGTCCTGAGAAACAACAAAAAAAACTCAAAAACATACATTAAATCCCAAACCTCCTATCTGGGATTAAAACTGTATCTTATCCTACAGCTTTTCAGGCTGATGGTAAAAATAAGATATACAGTATATGATCCAAAACCAAAAGATGTTGAGTGACAGTCAGCATGGAGCCGGAATGTGTAGCCACTGGACGAGAGACAAGCTGTGGTCGCACAACGACACTCAAACCAAATAATCATTCTGTTTACTGAATATGTTTTTGACCTGCCTTCCCTCTGCCAAGTTCAACTTGAACCGTGATGTGGATCGGCAGAGGAACGCATTAGATTCTATGGCATTAGACCAGCTCCATTTCAATCAAAAATAAGTTCAATATTTGGAGGGCACCAAATAAGCACACTGGTTTTGAAAATCAAATATTTAGCATCTCAGCCAAAAGGGAAAAGTAAAGAGAAAATGGAGCCTAGTTTCAAAGACATAGAGAGAGAGAGAGAGAGAGAGAGAGAGAGAGAGAGAGAGAGAGAGAGAGAGAGAGAGAGAGAGAGAGAGAGAGAGAGAGATGGAGAAAGAAAGAAAGAGAGGAGCGAGACGGAGAGAGAGATGGATAGAGAAAAGGAGAGAGTGATAGAGAGAGAGAGAGTGGACAGTGTTTGGGAAAGTGTGGAGGTGGTTATTGGAATCCCTGCTGTGTCAACTCCTAAACGCCTGCCTCTCTAACACAAACACACGATCCGAATAAGGAGGGTAGGCAAACAGCAGCATTCCACGGTGAAAACTATTCCCATGGTAAACAGAGAAAGAGCCGTCCTCATCTAGCACCCTTCAGTGTGCAGGAGGACTTTTCACACCTTAAGATAACTCTCACCACGGCTCCACATAGAGTCACTCGGCAAATCACAAACACACTATCGCACTGAGCTCAGCTGTCACCCAGCTTCCGTCTCCGAACAGAGACGACGCGACGCATCTCCCACCACGGGACTTCAATGGCACTTTAGAAACACAGACGTTGCGATTCTCTTCCTGCTGTATTTCATCCCCCGCGGTTTCGAAAGGACTCCGCCCGCAAGATGCATGATGGGTAACGCAGAGCAGCACATGTGTTTGATCGTCGAGGTGCTCGGAGCAGCGGCGGTGGAATGGGACCCGGTTCGGAATAAAATGACTGCATACACCTTCCCCCCCCCCCCCCCCCCCCCTCCCTGGGGGGTCTGTCAACGCTCCCGGGGTACCCTCCCCCACCTCCGGGAAAATAAACGAAGTGAGCGAGGGATTGGGGGGTTCAGAAGTTGAAAGGACCGGCAGTGTGTGTGCCTGGTGTGTGTGTGATGTGGTGGTGGTGGTGGTGGGGGGGGGGGGTTCTGCTACCTAGCCTTTCAAGATAGAACTGTGTGTGTGTGTGTGTGTGTGTGTGTGTGCGTGCATGCGTGCGTGCTGCTCCCTAGCTTTTCAGTCTTTGTATACATTTTCTTTGCTACATTTCCTACTTGCAGCGTAAAGGCTGAACAAGAACAAAGTAGAGAAGACAGAACGGTGTGTGTGTGTGTGTGTGTGTGTGTGTGTGTGTGTGTGTGTGTGTGTGTGTGTGTGTGTGTGTGTGTGTGTGTGTGTGTGTGTGTGTGTGTGTGTGTGTGTGTGTGTGTGTGTGTGTGTGTGTGTGTGTGTGTGTGTGTCTCCGTCCGTGCGTCCGTCCGTCTGAGTGAGACCCAGGAAATGTCCGGAATGTGGAGGGACAGTGTCAGGACTCTGGGAGGTCTGCGTTCTGTAACCTACTGACCAGCAGCACAGGATGGAGGCCTCCCTCACAATGTATCACACACACACACACACACACACACACACATACATCACACACACACACACACACACACCTCGTTTTACTACCAAAGACACACACACGCATTCATAGACCAACCATGTGGTCTCGCACATTGTATGGATCTCCGCACAAGAGTGGTTATTGTCAGCGTCCTGACAGGGGAAGACGGAGAGCCCGCACCAGGGTGCGCAGGGGTGGACACGTTGCCACGGCAACCACTCACCCGCTGGAGTCGCTGATGGACACGGATCCCAGGGCGGAGCCCAGCTTCCTGCTGTCCCACAGCCTCACCTCCCGACCACGGTGCTAAGCACACACACACACACACACACACAGGGTCAATACCGCATGCATATAAACACACACATGGTCAATACCACATGCATATAAACACACACCCTCAGTCAATACCGCATGCAAATCCACAAAAACACACACGCAGGGTCAATACCACACACACACACACACACACACACACACAAAATACTACATACATATTGTACACAGACACAAAGTGACACAAATAAAATAAACGCACAAATAAAAATACACAGAGCGTACAGAGCGATAAACAAACACAGGTGGTTAAGCACCAGTAAACACTCTGACTTCCATACGGAGATTTGAACACGCACTGCAGAGGCGTGTGGGTCCTCTCCCTACCGTGTCCGTGGTCAGCAGGTAGTCCTCTCTGGCCCAGAGCGCGCGGGAGCCTTTGCTGCTGTGCATATTCTTGACGCTCTACAAGGGAAATCAAAACAGAGTCACCTAGTTAGAATCACGTGCACATACACAGGGCATCGGTGTCCCGTGAGCAACGTCGACGTCACCTCACTGCTCCTCACTGCTAAATCCTGCGCCGTCGACGCGTTAGGTGTCGAGGAGAGACAGCTGACAAGAGACAGCCAGAGGCAGGGAGATGGGGATGAGGAAGAGAGAATTAGAGCCGATGTCTCCCCGAGGTGCCCCTGACAGGTCTCGTGAGGGCCAGGAACAGACCAGGACTTGTCCCTGGATAAGGACCCCTTGTCAGAGTTGACGTAGCAGACACGGTGACTGATGCCCCCAAGCGCAGCTTAGACTTCCGGGGGGCCGTGTCATATCGTCTGTGTGTTTGCGTGTTACTTTTTTTCCGTCCATGGGGCCCTGTGTCACCGCAGAGTCACCGCACTGATTCGATTGGGGTCTTCAATCAAGTCAAGCAACTGTTGCCGCAACAAGAGAAAGAGTCTGCTCGAAAGGAATATACGATAATATGCGAAAAAGAGGAATGGGTAAGCAGAGATGCAGAGATGACTTCCCAAATGCAATGCATCTGAATTGAAGAACCAATGTAATGTCAACAGTTCCAACCGAAAAGGAACTAACTGAGGGCATTCCAAACTCTCCAGACACTCTGCAGTACACCCTAATCCACATTTTAATCCCCCCATCATCCCCCGCTACAGACAGGAAATCCAACACACCGCGGTTACGGGCGTCTCGCTAAAAGCAAGCTATGTGTCAAGGCACGGCTACTTATAGACCTCCGCGTCTGGGCCTTGCCGAGCTCCGCTATCCGAGCGCCGGGCGCTAGAGTTACACCCGGCCTCGGCGCTCGACCAGCCGGGTCAACGACCTTGCAACAGGAGCCCCGCGCTGGCCCTCCCTCGGCAAAATGACCGCAGTCATTTCTTCGCCGTCATTCACAGGTTTATTTACAGCCCTCCCAACCCGACCACAGAGCACAGTGAGTCAGCGGTGATTCCCGGGTGGAATGAGCACGGCTGGGGGGGGGGGGTTTCTCTGGTGTTTCTAAAGAGCGCGTCAACCTCTTCCTCGCGGAGATACATCACACCCACCGGGGTGACAAACAGCGGGACAACTAAAGGACAGGGAACCCCCGCGGCCTCGTTGCGCCTTCTAAAAACACGCCAGGTCGCGCTGGATGCACCGGGAGCGAACCGGGGGCCTGTCGTGTCCACCGTGCGCCCTTAAGGCTCAGTTATGGTTCCAATGCAAGGGCCTGACGCGCGCCTCCCAAAAATTATAACCTTGCGTCGAGGCGACGCAGCATGAAGGGCTGTGATTGGTCCGCTCACTAAAACCCGACGCAGAACCAAAAGAGGTTCACGCGACTGCGTCGAAGCGTCTGCGTGGTCGTTGCGTTGCGTCGGTGTGGAACCATAACTGAGCCTTTACATAGAGCGCAGAGAGCTCGCTTGCCTTGAGGGCTTCTAATCAGCAGCATGGAGGGGAGACGATAGGTTGGTCAGACAAGGGGATGGGAGCAGAGCATCAGATCTCAATGTTGGGTGGCGGGGGGGACGGGGGGGGGCGGGGGGGGGGGGGGGGGAGGGTTCAGTACATGTGCTCCGGGTGCAACACATGTGGGCCCCATCAAGGCTCGTTTTCGAAGCCCACTTCCCTTCCTCTGACGTCCATGCACTCAGCGCAGCGGTTTGGGGAGCACAGATTCTGGGGACTGGTTTGTTTGATGGTGGGATGGGGGAGGGGGGGGGGGAGGCCTCGTGCCGCGTTCCTCTTTCTGAAATATTTTCCACACGGCTAACGTTAAGAGTATGGGTGCACTCTGATGGTAAATGAAGGACATGTGTCAAAGTGAACGTTGCTCGCTGTGAGTGTGTGAGGGCTGCGTTATGGAGACGTTCGGACTAAGAGACGTGATGTATCTGAGCGGAGAACGTCTCCCTAATGTACACTCGATACCCACAACTTGTTATGATCTCTTTCTGGAGGGGGCCGGTGTCAAACAATTCAACGTGGATTACATACACACACTTAAGACTCGACATAACTCCTCGATGCAGCTGGGGTTGAGGAAGAGGGGAGAGGGTGAATGTGGTTTAAGACCAGAAATACTGCCGTTTCCTTTGAGTTTCATCAGTTCCTCAGCCGCAGCTCTCCCTCCCCCCATTGGCACACACACACACACACACACACACACACACACACACACACACACACACACACACACACACACACACACACGGCTGACGAGCAGAGGGGCTGCTAAACGTAGGGCTGAGGGCCCCCCAATCTCCACCGACGCCATCGCTAGCCAGAGAGACGGCTGGGCCAGGGGGTGTAAATCACCACCGCGCGTATGGACGCAGTGTCTACTGGTCACACTGGGGTTTACTGCCGGATTCATGACACCCATCTGAGGAGCAGTTCTTCAATTGTAGCAGAGCGCACGCGGAGACCACAGTAGTGAGGTTTTAAAAAAAATGGGACATACCAGGCCGTGCCAAGTTGAAATACATATGAAGATGGGGGGAGATATCATTCACCCTTTATTATTATTATTATCATCAAGAGGTCACTATGGAAACACCGCTAATGTAAGGAGCAGGGGGTCTCTTGTTATATTATCATGGCTCCACGCATATACACGCGCATAAATGTATATAATAAAACCTCATGGGGGGATTAGGGAACATTCTATCGACCCGGCAACAGGAGGTTACCATGGGAACGCCAGCAACGCAAAGAGAGTGCGGGTTGACAATAAGTCCTGGGAGAGGTAAACACTTGGGCCCAGCGTGCGGTCGCTCCCCGGGCCTGGAGTTTGTCAGCGAGCCTCCTGCAGGTAGCCGGACCGGTGCACACTTTGATACGAGGCGGATGACAAATAGGCCAGATGTACCGGAGCATTCCAGGCCCACATGAATGAATGGCCCAGAAAACAGATAGATCAAATGAAGAGAGTGGAGGAGAGGGGAGTCAGGAGGCGGGGGAGGAGAGAGGAGGAATCCAGAAGCTTGCCTGGAGTATAACTTCACAACCTCTCCACACTGCTTACCTTTAAATGTGCATTTAGGGCATTTAGCAGACGGCAGAGGCAACCATGCCAGGCGGCAGCCAGCTCATCGGCAGCAGTTAGGATTAAGTTGTTAAGTCTCGGTCAGGGACACCTCGACACTCTGCTAGGAAGAACCAGGGATCGAACTAGCAACCTTCTGGTTACAAGTCTACCCACTGTAGCTCCTGAGCTGAGCCGACCCCAAAGCTTGGATGGCCGATGTCTTTAGAGGGAAGACAATGCAGGATCTGGGGTCCATTGGGGTAGGAGCACCCAACTTGTACTCTGTGCTATGTGCCTGCAATAAGGGTCCATTAAATACTGGATAAGGATAGGGGCAGCCAAAGTTGTGCTTTGATTAGACTATAGAATCTAGGTTTGGTATAAAATCTACTAAAGTGATTGTGAGCAAGCTTAAACCTTATTCATAGTCGCTGTGCTTCAACCTCACAAGCCAGCTCGAACCAAAAAGCACGGCGTCACAGTGTTTGCGTCACGGTTTGTCTGCGTATAAACAGTGACTTCATTGCAATGGCAGTGCATGCATATACTGTCGGGCGCACTCCACGACCGCTGCATCGCAGTGAAAAACTCTTTCTTCTTTAAGGTGCACCACGGACACTATTTTGGCCTTCCAGTAGGATTCATTCACGTTAAAAAGAGAAAAACGTCCATTCAGGTCTTAAACGTTCAAAAAACGTCACCTTTCTACTGACCCAGAACTGCTAGCAAAGGCAGGCTTTGAGCTTCTTGCCATGACAACGTCAGGCCTGCGCCAGCCAGCCAGTTCCCCTAAGCCCCCCCGGGCCCATAAACCCGGCTGATGTCTGAAACTTCAGACAGACGTCTGAAGTTAGACGTCCACGTGTCCCACGGACCACATGGGCTCCCATTCACCGACATGATGTCATACTCCGGTCCTCGTGAGCCCTCCGAGAGCACAGGCACAGCTTCGGGCCTAGCAATGACAATACCATCACAGCCCAACGCGGCCGAGGACGGAGCAGTGAAAAGCTCCAGATCAAACCCCAAACGATGTCGACCGAACGAGGGGGATTTGTACAGGCTGTGGCGAATCACCACAGGGCACCCAGGGAGAACAGACATCTGGGCCAGGGTCCGTCTGTCCGTCCGTCTGTCCGTCCGTGTGTGTGCGGGTGTGTTGCCAAATAGCATCTCTCCACTGAAGCCATGAACTCCGCTCTCATCCAGTGCACCAAGGGGCCCCTGTGGCTCCACCTGGCCGACACGCTGCAGATCCATCCAGAGACGGCAGCGGTCGGGGGGGGGGAACAAGTGGTTTGTTGATCTTAGCAACAGAACAAAGGCGAAGCTCCGGCGCAGAGCTGATGGGGTTCACGCAGAAGGACAGGGGGAGGAGGAGGGAGAGAGCAGGGGGGAGAGCAATTTGTTTTCAGGGAGAGAGGGGTTGAGGTGTCAATGTGGAGGGGGTAGAAGGCCTCACCTGCTTCATTAATTACGTCACAGCGTTGGAATCATAGAGGAACCGCGCAGGAAACAATGTCAACTCTTGGGGCGAGTTTCAAATGATTTGTGTTTGTGGGTGTTGGAGCCCTTGCTATACGGTAAGGATCGTAGTACAATTTCAAAGGGCCTCAGCCATCCTGTGAGCGTCAACCTAATTAGCATGGATAGCTCTAGATCAAATCCAATGGAGTACAGGCGACGCAGAGATTAGAAACTTCATGGAGACCTACATAAATAAGCAGGCAAAGTATAGCGCCAGTCACCTGGATGATTATAGATTCCTGTATTTGACCATATGTTTAAAGCCCTCCTGCAATGAAAATAACCTCTCTCCATTTGCCTTTCTTCCAGGGCTGTTTAACTTGAGCTTCGGCAGAGTGGGAGCACATCTGTGTCACTCAAATAGAATGTTGATCCACCCACCGGGATGACTATCAGGTGTCTGTGTGCGCACATATGGCAATGATTTCAACTTCCCCCCTTCCACCCGCCCCCCCTCTCCATCTCTTTTCCAACTTTATTCTTTTCACTACTTTATCACTCTTTCCATTTTTTTCCCTCTTTCCGTGTTTGCACCAGTGGGGGCCAGCTTATAACCAGCTCTGAAATCGTTTAGCTACGCTCATTTTTCGCCAGGACGTAATGGCTTTGTGAGTGGGTGAACAGGCTGGATGAATCGCCAAGCAACTTATTCCAACATGATTAAGATCGGTTAAGTAAAAAAAAAAAAAAAAAGCATCCCAGATTTTCCGTCCAGATATCGGGGGGACTCTCACAGTGAACCGAAGAACCAAACGTAAGCCTGCTCGTATTAATCAAAGGCCGACTGAGTGGAACCGGGGCCTTTCGGTATGGTTGTTGACGTTGGTTACGAGGGCTCTGATTGCTGGCTCGGGCCCCGGCTTCGCTCCCCTCAAGCCCCCATGCAAAGTCAGGCAGACACATCACTAGCATGCCCCAGATGCAGCCACTCACCCCTTCAAGCTGTGCCTCCTTCTCATCCTCCTTCTCATCCTTCTCTCTCTCGCTCTCTCTCTCTCTCGCTCAGCCACATTTCACTGATCTTTAATGGTCACGCTCCCTTTCATCCCTTCATTTGTCCTCTCTCTAAATTGATAACTGCTGCCATGTTCTTTTTTTCGTCTTACCATTAAGACTCGAGTCCTTTTTTTTCTGCCTTTTCATCCATGGCTAATTAGTCGCCTTTTCAGCCATTAGCGGCCTGTCTTTTTCCCGCTCTGCCTTCATGGCCCATTTAAGCACTGATTCGTGGGCTTGGAAGCCACTGTCGTGATTGTAACTGGTGCAGACCCCAGGCTGATGAAAGGACAGCGAGGTAGCAGATGACACAAAAGACGCGAGAGGGAGACCGTAATCAATGTGTTATTTTATGCATACTACCACTTCTTTCCACGTACACATGTGGTTCATTTGAACCATCCAAGACCTGATTTATCGTCACCGCGTGCGACCCCGGTCGGGCTGACGCCAACCGAAAGGGACGTAATCCCGGCCCCGGGCCAAGGTTTCGATTTGACGCGTGTCGTGCAACTCGTCACGGTGACTGTAAACTGCGTGACAGTTTGGTCACTTCTTTGAACACCAGACAAGAACGGACAACCTATGCATCTTTCTTCCTTATGACACGGCTCCACACACACACACACACACACACACACACACACACACACACACACACACACACACACACACACACACACACACACACACACACACACACACACACACACACACACACACACACACTTCTTTCTTCTAGACATAATGAACGGACAGAGGTCAGAATCTGGGCAGAGGCTGCCATTCGAGGGAATGAAAACACAAGCCAGATCTTCAGGTGCAGCTGCAACAGCAGAGGGCTGGAACGGGACCTTGCTGACATCAGAGGCTTTACACCACCCTGACTACACCCTACACGTGCGACTGGCCACTGAAATAAAATAAGCATTCCCATTGAACATTTCCATAGGTATTTGGCACCATCATTCATATATATATATATATATATATATATATATATATTTATGTAGAAATACGAATAAAAACTCATTATACCGATACTTCTATCAGTACTATTTTTTCCCTTCACTTTCCTACGGTTCAGCGAATTAAATAAACATGGTTGAGAAAGAAGTAGCGGGGATGTGAGGCAGAGGGACGGTGTTTAAGGCTATTGGCCGGTTGGCCCTGGTGACTACAGGAGTGCTCCTGGCAAGGGAACAGAGATATGGACAGAATGATTGCTGCTTAAATATAGCGTCCTTTATAAAGTGGATAAGCAGAGGTCTTGAAGGAATACTACATTTTGGGGTATAGGCTTTTTGTCTGGGTTCCCACACTCAAATGTGTACAGTGACTACTCCCGTTATTTGGCTCAACTGGATCGTTACGATTATTGCAGGGACTTGAAAAACAGTAATTGAGAAAAATATCTACTCCTTTTGCACTCTGTGGAAAGCCCACAGAGTGTTGCCTTCTACTAAGTACAGACTAAGGATAAATGTATACATTTTGATACACAGTTCTCTGGTAACTCTTCAATGTGATGTCTTCCTCTGCGACTAAACAGTCAAGCTGTAGTGTACCTGCACAGTTTTGACCCCGCAGGCACAGATTCAGCCCAAAACAAACAGACGCAGACCGTTGTTTTGAATTTTGGGTTTGGGAATCTTTTCCAAGTCAGACGTTTCCTGGACACATATTGGGTGTTGCTGGATTTCTGAGTTAAATTCAATCCATGCACACATTCAGTAAAGCGCACCTAGCAAATTCTAAGTATGTCTGGCCACAGTCTCCCTTTGATGTGGCCGGCGCAAGATTACCCTGCATAGATTTTCTAAGGAATGCTTAAAGGGGTGTAGAAACCATTAGTGAGCAGCTAGCCAGATCAGAATGAATAATTTTCCCTCTCATAATAACTCATAAATAAAAGATCTGGCCAGCCAGCACTTAACCTTGCTTGTTTTGGATGACGGGGGGATAGAGAAGGAGTCACCTGACTTGAGCAAATCCATCTTTGATTGAGATGAAAGACTAATTATCCCTCCACCCAAATGGCTTTTCTTATTATGTTGCCTTTGAATAAAAGCCAAAATGCCCCCTCACTCATCAGTATTTTCATAAAACTTCCTTCTACAGTAAGCCCTACGCACATTAACTACTGATTCTCCGCAACGGCATCGCATTGCAATATTTGCGCCAGGACTGCAAATCAGTTTAACTGCTGAGCTCAGTAAAACAAAACACTGCAATGGTAGCAGGGATCTGTGATCATTGAGGCATGGTGCTAATTGGAACGTGTGGCCACAGTGGGGGACCGAGCCAGCCGAGCTGATCGGGGCCCCGGCTGTGATCGGGGGCCCCTCTTTCTGGGGCCCAGGGACAGAAAAGAAGAAAATTGCCCTGGTTCCTACACCAAGCGGTGGAGCAAACCGGCAGCACCAGATGTGTGCAGGGTGCCTACTACTAACCAGGCCCTGAAGGGTCACAGAGGCTGCGCTGGATGGCAGCAGAGGCGGCGCCTTGCTGATGCCCAAATCAAAAACCGTGCATATGGCCCCGGGACCAGGATAGAACTGGCTCGGCCGGGGTCGAGTTTCGGTCCAATAGTGATCTCTAATCTGCGCAGCGCTTTGGTGATCTAAGGCAGCCTCTGATGGTCGATGCGGTTCAATGAATACTCTTCAGATGGGAGTGTGCGGCTTATTCCGTTTGAATCCGAGACACGGATGCAGGGAGCCTGACAAGACATGGTAATGACAGAGGCAGGAACACTGCCGATAGCCCTGGGAGGGCGCCTTTGAAACGTCGGGGGAACCCATGCAGCACACAAGTGTCTGCACACCAGACATACTCAGAGATATAAAAACAAAGACATAATTCACGACTGGGGCAGCAGTGGGGGGGGGGTTACATCTGTGAAGGGAGAAGATGAGCGCGAGGGGACACACATCTCACCGTACGTGCAGATACCGTTTGAAGGAGGGCATCTTAATGCCATGTGTCATTTACAGCACTTTCATAATTGCAACGGAAACGGTGAGCTGGCTTTAATCTGCCTCTCGGACCACATTATAAGGCCTGGCGCCTTCAAAGGGCTTATAGAGGCGCATTGTGCCGGGGTCTGGATTAGCATGGGGATCTGACACGCGAGGCACATGTGTGCGAGGCCCCGATGTGTACATGTCGCGTGCGGACACATGACGACGCCCGCGACTAGTCGAACCCCGGTGTTTCCTTTTGCCCTGCATTTAGGTTTCACATATCGTTGGTTCGCTTAATGAAATTGGTCTGTTGGAAACTTTTTAAAACTATTTCAGCGAGGGGGGGGGGGGGGGGGGGGGGGGGAGTGGACACTATTTGTGTTTGTATATTCAGAGCAGATGTTCACTAGGAGGGGCTGGATTGGCCGGTGTTTAAATGTGAAATATTAACCCCGGAGCACAATCATCAACCCACCGTGCACCGCTGACTCTTGTTGTATCTACTCCGGCCATTACGTACGCTGTTCAATTCCCACATCCCCTCATGTGGAGTCAAGACAACAGCCGAGCACTGGGCTGCCGACAGACTCTGTGATTAATCCCCTCTTTCGCCTGAGCTAACAAAACGTCTCAATCGCCCCAGATATCTGCCATCTATGAACCCGCGCTGCTAAGCCAACACCACCCCAGCTCTCGCTCTTCACTCGGGGGGGGAGAGAACACCCTTTGTTTACCTCTCTCACGGAGCCACAGACGCAATCAAGCAAAAGATGAACTAATTCCCCCCCTCGTCTGAGAGAGACTGTGTGAACGAAAAAGTGTGGGAGGCCTTGGAAGAACTCCCATATCATGAAGAAACGTACAGTGGGGAGGAAGACTCACTCCGGTCTGTTTTGGCCACCATTTTTCGACATCAACTCATCAACTCTCCGTCAACACAGGTATGCGCACCTGGCTTTGATTGTGCATAACCTGACGTTGGACGAAACGCAGCTGCGCTAGGCGACAGCGTATGTATTTTCATAAGACTGACAAGGGCCCCACTTTGGTCCCTCCATGTCCAGCGACACTCCGCCGCACATGTGTTTGCGTAGCTCTGAGATGAACGTCCCTGGGCCTGGACCGCCACGCTGCGCGGTGCCGTGTAGCACAACAGCCAGACCAGCGGGAGGAAAAAAGGTTACGACATGACAAGAACGTTGAGTTACCTCACAGACACCACGCAGACCAGCCAAAGCCCACATACACAATTAGACCGAGGAGGAATGTGGCTACTGGAAACGCACCGAGGTGTAAATTACGAGGCGAAGATTTCCATGAGGGAGCCTCGTCCCTCATGTCCAGCAAAGCCGTCTGCCTGGCTGTAAACCAGCAGCGCGAATCGCCTCGAAATAAAAACACCCAAAAGGCAGAGGACCACTGGGATAGCGTCGGCGTTTGGTCACAGCTTACGTTAGCGATAGAGCTAGGACATGCGGAGAGCAGCGTGAACTAGCTCTGTCGCTGATGTCTTCACTAGTGGCCCCGGCTGTGCTTGACAGGCCGGTTTCTTTGCTGCTCTGCAGCGCTGCCCTTATTGGCACATCAGTTAGGTTCTCCTGACAGGTGAACTCCACAACCTGCTTCCCGACATGATGGATGGGGGAGGGAGTTCTCCTGTACGAGTGGGCTAATGAAAATGTGGTTATGTACCGCCTCCGCCCTACAAAAGATACAAAACAAGTATTCCCAGTGTCTCCGTGCACCTAAGCAACATTACAACAACATTAAACAACAGGTCATTAGCAACACAAAGCGAGGGGAAAGCTCCCAACACGGAAAGACTGATCGCATCTGAACGAGCTTGGCCGTTAAGATCTCCACAAGTGTTTGGTAAAGGGCGAGGCAGACGCAACTACCCGTTTAAGAGGTTTTAAACGGTGATGCACGTGGCACCGCAGGGTACAATTAAACCACTTTTCTACGTGTTTGAATGATAGTGAGGTTGCGGGCTCTCTCCAAATCAGCCAGAGGAGGCTTTTATTATTTCGCCGATTAAAAACAGGATGATGCTGGATTTCCCCTTCCCATAAACATGTGGCGCACGAGTGCGCTGATCTCATTCTTCACATCACCGCTGTCATCCAGCCCCCTCTTCCCTGCTCTGCTTTCCCTTTCTGACCTCCGCTGGAAGCAGAGCGCAACTCAGACGAGAAATAGCCAACAGGTGTACGGGAGCGGGAGGACGGTACGGGGATCTGCACAGCCATCCATCACTCCCCGGGATGCACCGGTAGACTGCAGATTGATTCCCAGCAGCAGCCCTTGTGCCTCCAGGTGTTGCCCACATGTGCGCGCAAGGCCTTAATTAGTTGGACAGCAAACAAGTCCCGAGGCTGCCAGCGTGCTAATGAGCACTGCGCTCCCAAACAACACCCACATGGAAGTACTCCGCCGCTGCCAGCTGGCGCGCACGGGCACGGGCACGCGCACACACACACACAGAGAACACTCATCTATGTAATTCCTGCTTATTCTTCATAAGGGAGGCAGACGTGAGTTACGATAACAAGACGAAGAGCCGGCATTATACAGATGTAGATGTATTGTAGGACTTGGATGGGACAGGTCCGGGTTGCTAGGAAAAGGCATGAAACTGAGAGGAAGAGGAGGTTAGCAGGGATCAGGGAGAGTTATGACCGCAGATATCTCAAACCTGTAACAATTCACTACCAGCTGATCTGCCGTGGTTTATTGCATGTGTAAATTGCAGAGTGAAAAAGTCACCTTTCACTTTTTCCTGGTTGATGCGCGGACATTGAAAGGTCAGGCTTCATCGAGACGGGAAGGTCATTGGTTACCGTATAGGGATTACACTGGGGGAGGCAACCTTTTATTGGGCCAACCTGCCAGGAAAACCAACAAACCATGAAATAGACACATTCTACTGGATTCGCCAGGTGTCTTTTACTCTACACAAGGAATATTTTCCAAAGGAAAAAATTTCCAGAAGCAGTGGCCTAACAGAGGTGTATCAAGAATTTCTAAATCAAATATATGAAGAAATCCATAAAAAAAGACTTTAATGACCAGTAACTTAAGCCGCCTGGAACTGTTGTGTAAAAAAACTCAGATACATTTATAGCTAGGTGGGAGGGGAAAGTCGGTGAAAAAAATGTCCTCTCTCCGTGAACACACACACAGAGGAACATTCTACGAAGACACATTTACATTGGGGGAAGAGGAATAGATTTCGGACGCATCGGGAGAGCACTGCCATGAACTGACTCACATTCACAATTGGAACGCAGCCCAAGCATTCACTTAGGCTACGTTCCAATCTAAACGGAGTCCTCAGCCCAAGGTTGCGTGAATGGACATAGAACAAGACATGAACACAAATATCACTTTTCCGCCCGATGAGCTAGTCCATTGCAACCGCTGGCGGTGGGCAGGCAATTAAAGCAATTAAAAATGGCAATCTGTGTGTTGGATAAAGCAAAGAGACAGCTACAGGAATTTCCATCACTCGTTAGGAATATAATGATGTCAATTGATGGCCAACATCCGAATTTCGGCCACGTCTACACTGCGAGAGGGAATGAATTGAACAAAAAACAAGATCTAAGTCAGATCTCGATGTAGACAATGTCAACAATTAACCTAGGGTCTCAGCAAACGAGCCACATCAGCCACATCACGGGCCAAAGCGTGTGGAGTTGACGGGGGGGGATCCGAGCTGACTTGTGAGCTCCTACTCGGAGCTTGGGTCTCCCCTGTACGGCTCGGACACCCTGTGGAACTGCACCTTGGTTCCAGATGGATGTTTCATTTCACATTTCATACTGTTGACTGTATCCCAGTCCTGTTAGTATTAGGCATTCCCTGATCTGTAAACACGGTCAACGCTGAACGATATATCTATCAAGAGCTAATCCCTGGCAGCCCCTGAAGTGTACGTGAACTTCATCTTGAATTCGGACACCGTGAGATTAAAGAAAAACGGGTTTTGGGCTGAGAGTTCTAGGATTTAGGAGGGGAGGGGGGGGTATCACCATGGTAACGAACCACACCGACTTTGTGATACTTATTTTTTTAACCACTACCGTCGTGCATGGGCGTTATAATGAGCGAAGCTGGTTAAGAAATGCGCCCGTTTGTTTTACTGTAAGACCAGGGGCCGGCCATATTAACCGAGGTGTTTGGGTTCCTGATGATGTTCAATTTTTGCGTAGTGTCCCGTAAAAGGCACTTTGACTTAAAGAGAATAAAGCAACTTTGAGTTCAGAGCCCCGTAGAACGTTTACAAACTGGTGCGCGGAGACATGGGATTGCAGACATAATTTCCCCTGAATTACAGTCTTAATTAAGGAACATTGACCAAAATGGGATAGATAATGTAAGACATATTACCAAGTTTAAAACGATTTTTGGTTTACTGCTCCTTAAGCGTCTTTTGTGAGAGGAAATGAAAAATAACACCCAACACTTACACTACTTTTTCCTCTACATAATGTAAAATTAGGGGCTTAATCGGGGATGAAGCTACTGTGTAAGTTTTCTTCGTTTAACTCAGTTCCTCTTTTTTCGCTGACATCCCTCTGGGTCCGGGGATTTGAACCCACGTTTGGGTCTCGGTGCAGCCGCCAGTGAGCTGCATTGTGCCCTTTGCCAGAAGCAACACTTACTGCGTGGAACCCAGCATGGGCAGTTTATTCTGAATTTAATGAGAAACCTAAACACGGACGCTCAAGCAAGCAAAGGCGTACATCCAAAAATAAATGTGTGCCATGGGGGCAGGGGGGTGCGCACACACACACACACACACACACACACACACACACACACACACACACACACACACACACACACACACACACACACACACACACACACACACACACACACACACACACACACACACACACACCCCTTAAAAACCAAACCCGAAAAATATATCGGAGATGACCTGTACGCACCCAAACACACTCGGCTGTCTGTTTATTTTACGGGAGGAAATTAAAAAGATATAGTATATTATTTTACGGGTGGACATTAAAGCTACAGTATATTAGGTGCTTGGGCCCCACCACCACCACCACCACCTTTGAGCAGGGAGACGGCTGTGCCTTTTTTTAAACATTTTTTTCTGGCCCTGCTTTACATCGGGCCCTCGGAGCCAAGCCGTCCCTGCCCGTGGCCCTCTCTCATTTCACCCGGAGCAGCAGAGGGCTGAGCTGAAAGGGAGGAATCTGCCCATCCCGTCCAGAGAACTATTCCCTTTTCCTGTCCCTCCGCTCTGCCAGTGGCCGCAGATCCACGGCTCCATAGCCCACACTTACCCAAAACTATGAGGGGTATTTTCAGCACTGTAATTTGAGGAAACACACACACACACACACACACACACACACACACACGATGTAAACACTGTACACACACACACACACACACATCCACACATACTGTATACACACACACACAGACCGTACAAATAGAGAGCCAGAGTTGGGATGCTAATGGACACCCAGGCACGTGCACTGAACCACAACTACACAGCGCCTCGCCAAGCGGGCGAGAGAGACGGAGAGAGCGAGAGCCAGAGAGAGAGAGAGAGACAGAGAACGAGAGAGACAGAGAAATAGAAAGAGAGAGAGAGAAAGAGAAAGAGACAGAGAGAGGGAGAGAGCGAGAGAGCGAGAGAGACAGAGAAATAGAAAGAGAGAGAGAGAAAGAGAAAGAGAGCGAGAGACACAGAGAGAGACGAAGAGAGAGAGAGAGCGAGAGACAGAGAGAGAGACAGAGACACAGAGAGAGAGACAGACCAGAAAACAGGAGGCCCACTACAGGGATGGTATGGCGAAAAAGGGGGAGAGCAAGAATAGCTGAGGGATTTTCAACTACAACTGACCTCAGTATTTTATATGTTTATGAATATAAATATATGTCCATTTGATAGCGGCGATTTCATTATGAGCTGGTTGCAAAACCAAGTGCCTGGTTTACAACGACTCACAGTGCAAATAGAAAGGCAACCAGCAGGGAGATGAGATCGATGCCACATGTGTGCATAGACACATTCAGAGAGCAGCACGCCACCTAAATATACACACACACACACACACACACACACACACACACACACACACACACACACACACACACACACACACACACACACACACACACACACACACACACACACACACACACACACACTTCCCTGTCCGAGCCGAGGCCTTAAATTATCCCTGCAACGGTCTTATTTCCCATAAATACAACAGGAGCATGGCTGTAATTAGGGCCTATGTTTACCCCACCTGCCTGAGGCCCAGCCCAGTCCATTTCTGGCCAACCTCAGGCTACTCTACTGGACCGCTCTGCCCTGGGCGGAACGCAGACTCCACAACCAGCACCACACGCTCCTGGGACATGACTCTGGACCAATGCATCATATGTATCTATATACATCTATATATAGATACATATATATATATTAAACACACTTATGGTGTGCAAGTGTGATGTGACGGTATAAGTTGTGTGCTTTGAACATTAAAGAATTGCCGGGCATAGGCAAGCATGCATCATTTTCTGCAATCTGCTTGGGGGGGGGGAGGGGGGGAGACAGACTTGTTTGAATACAATGAGAGATTAAAGCATAAAAATATGTATTTTCCGAGGAGCACAGCATCAGTCTTTCCTGCAAGACGGTGTGCCCGCGAGCTGATTTCAACCCAGAGTTACAGCTTCTGGTTCTGATTAAGGCCTTCTGATTGGCCCCTCTTTACCCCCAAGAGGACCTCCTATAGCGGGGGGCTACAAACTGAAAAAACATAGACAATCTCCCCACACCGCATTCTGTTTACTTTGTGGCCAGCCGTGACGCCGTCTGCCGTCATAACGGCGGCTGAACGAAACAGAGCAATCAGAGGGGCCGAGATGCTCAGGCATGTCGCCCAAACACAGCTATTCTCCCGGCGTCGTACCGAGAGATACGCTAAACCGCTGCGATGATCCCGCGATGGGAGCGTGTCAGTGTGAAGCCTGACGTGCCGAACGACACACACACACCCTCTCCTCCCCTGAACGGGCTCAGGTGAAGGAACTCGCAGCGTAAGAGTCCCCCGCATCACATGTCCCGGCGTGTCTTAACGCAGAACAATGAAGCAACAATGGGACGTGCTCAGCGGCATCGCTACACTATACACTATCGGTGTCGTCTGTCAAGTCTGTGCAGTCTGACGTCATGCTCTCAGGACCCTGAGAGCAACACATGTTGTGGAGTTCAGTGGGTCTACTCTGGTCCTACTCTGGAGTGGGGTTCAACGGACTGGAGGGACAGGTTTCTGAGAGGTGCAAGCTTCTCATATAATCTCGCTGTGTCCATCAGAGAGATTGAACACTACTAAGTTAGGAAGAAGGAAATCCAGACCCTTTAAGGATGTTGATCCAGGTTTCATGGTGCCGGTGCTGATACGAAGCCTAACGGGAGAGTTTAGGTGTGGATAGCGTATTGACGAACCACCCTTCACCATGATCAAGACTATGATAGGGTATCCTCTCCTACTCTCCAGCCTCTTCTTTCCTCTCCTCTTGCCTTCCTGCCTGTTCTGCTCGTCTTCTCCATTGTCCTACCATCTCCTCCCCTCTCCCTCTTCCCCATCTTCTTCTTTCTCCTCTCTCCCCACCTCTCTCCCTCCACCAGGCTTGGTCCCGGTAATGGTAATGACAGAACATACACACAAACACACACACACATACCTCTTCTTTATCACCAAACAGGCAAGGCTGCCAACCTACTTTTACAGTGACAGTTATGTCTGTCATCCAGTTGTCACACACACACACACACACACACACACACACACACACACACACACACACACACACACACACACACACACACACACACACACACACACACACACACACACACACACACACACACACACACACACACACAATTTCCAATACACAAAAGGGCTGTTGAGGAGCCGTGAGTGAGGAGGAACCTCAACGGTTTGACACACCTGACAAACACACTCAGGTTCAAACACCTCACAGCGGAACCCCCCCCGCTGCTCTTGTGTTGCCTAAGCAAACATGCCATGACACACACACACACACACACACACACAATCCGTGCCTCCATTCATAAGTGAAGGAGAAAATCCAATATTTGTTAGTTGTACTTTTTTTTTTTTACACTGGCCTCTCAGTTGTCATCCAATACCACACATACCTCTGGAACAGTAAGTCTTTCATTACTGTGTGAGACCGGCACACACACACACACACACACACACACACAGAGCTGAAGCATAGACATATGCTATGCCCCCCCCTCCCCCGCTCTACCCACCACCCCTCCCCTGCACCCCATTCATCCAGCGCGGCGTGCCCTCTAGGTGTTGCCCTGCTCCCACGCCGTGTTTGGGTGTAGCGCGCGCCGTGTTTACCGGCCTCATCCCCAGCACTGAGCCCTCTCTCTCTCCGCAGAGGTCCCACGCTGCGAGAGACGTGGGAGAGTATTTACTCTGAAACCCCCCCCAACTAGCTCCCTATCCCAGTACATCCCACCACACCACCCCACACCACGCACGCACGCAAACACCCCCACCTCGCCGTTGCCTCCCCACCGACCCAGTTCCTCATTCCAGATTTTGTTTGTGCCCGATGGGAGACTGGTTGGCCCATCATTGACAGTGTGGTTGATTGGGAAGCAGCGCTGCATCAATAAATCAATCAGCCTCCAGGACCAATCGGGGAGGCTTCCCAGCCGAGGCCCTCTGGGCAAATGTCAACATGTGTACTGCCAGTTGCGGGAAAACCGCATTGGTGGTGTGACGGTGTGAGTGAGTGAGTGTCTCTGTGTGTGTGTGTGTGTGTGTGTGTGTGTGTGTGTGTGTGTGTGTGTGTGTGTGTGTGTGTGTGTGTGTGTGTGTGTGTGTGTGTGTCTATCTGAGAGAGAGAGAGAGAGAGAGAGAGAGAGCGCCCCTCCCGCTAAACGTGAGGAACGTCCAGGAATCTGAGGTCGGGCTGTTTGTGTTTCTAACCGGCTGTTCAAATGTGATGGTGATGACAGAGCGAGTGTGGTGTTTACCTGAACAGGTGTCAGCTGGGTCCTGGGATCAAACACTCGGAGCATTTTGTCCTAAGAGAGAGAGAGAAAGAAAGAGAGAGAAAAAAAATACATTATTAGAAGTTTGAAGAAAAAAAAAAATCATAATAACGATTTCAATCTCCCTGTGCAAGAGATGGAGATCAAGGGAGAGAGGGGGACTTTATGACTAGTCTGATCGACGTCCAATATCGCTCATCAAAGTAAGATCAGATACCAACCACCCACTGCCATCACCGACCACACCAAACACACAGACTTTCTCACACACACACACACACACACACTCTCTCACATACACACACACTCGGTCTCACACTGGGTGTGTGTGAGACCGCGTGCATGTGTGTGGAAATCTGTCACCGATGGCAACGGGGTGTGTCTGTGTGTGTGTCCGCCCACCGCATCCCATCAAAGTGGGCATGGCAGGGCCTTTTATTTTATTTTTTTCACACAGAGCTGCTGCACACACAGACTGTGTGTGTGTGGGAGTCTGAAGGCCAGCGTGTTCCACAGGGAACTGATGTGCACGAGGAGCAGAGAACGTGCACGTGAGAGTTCAGGATGGGAACGAGCCCAGAGAGACGAGGACGGGGGATTCGCTGTCGTACAGGAGTGGCGGGAGTACATCCAGAAGGATCAATATAGCATGCGGAGCACCGCCCCCGAATCACTAACGTTAATCACTACTCATTAGTCAGCTTAACCTGGATCAATCTGTCCCGCTATTGAAACAAATGACAATAAGGACATTCAACCCCCGGTGATATTTGATGATGGATAACAAGGTCGGGCTCACATTTAATACGTTCTGTCTGGTGAGCAGGAAGCTTGAAATGCGGGCACACATGTGCAGACACTGACCCGTGTGTCCGTACCCATCTGTGTGCTATTTGAAGCCGTTTCAACACAAACTAATTCATCCATCGTTGGATCATTAGATGAACTCTTCATGCCACACACACACACACACACACACACACACACACACACACACACACACACACACACACACACACACACACACACACACACACACACACACACACACACACACACTCCCCTCTCTGACATACGGCATCAATCAAATTGGCCAATCAGGCGGGTGGGGGGGGGGGATCCTGTATGACTGAAGGAAATGGGAGCTAATGGGAACAGGCTGTGTCCGGGACATGCGTGTCTGCTGCCCTGTCACTCAATACTCAGTCTGTGTGATGGCGATCAGGGACGACTGTGATCCCCCTGGCTGATAGCAGGTAATAACTATAAGAGGGCTAGACCAAACAGAAGGGCACTTACCACGCATATTTATGTCAGTTCCAATCAGGAGGTAGAGAGTCAGACACACACAAATGTGTGCGCGCAAACACACACACATACACTTCAAAACTTCAAAACTCTCCTGCCTGACACACTCTGTGACTCTGAGGTCTGTGATTCACCGTGGATTGGCTCCAACAGCAAACAAGGTGGAGTGAGGGAGAGACACTCCTGTTAAAAGTCCCTCTCCCTCCTGTGTGTGTGTGTGTGTGTGTGTGTGTGTGTGTGTGTGTGTGTGTGCGTGCTCGGCCGTGTGCAGCTCCTGGCCCACCCAGCACTACGTTGGCCCCAGGGCCCCGGCTAAGGCCTCTGTGACCGGAGCATAAGCTAAGCACACGCAATGAGAAGAGCCAGGGCAGAACCGCCATCATCAAGTTCAGTGTGTGTGTACACACTGGACTTTAAATTCTAAAGTGTAGAGAAAATGTCCATTCTGGTTAGCTGAACTGCATTCTGTTGTGTCAGTTCTTGTACAGTAATCTTTATTCTGCTATGAAAATGGAGACTAATCTACTTTGGAGAAAGATAAATTGTATACAAAATGTGTATATGTGCATGAAATCATTGACACACGCAGCTGCAGCCCATCTGATCCAGTGTTGACATCTGTGTGTGTGAAAGAGGATGCGAACTGGCTTTGCAAACACCCACTCAGGAGCTCTGTTCCAAACTATGATAACACACATTTAGACACACTGCCTTCAAGACAGATAACAAACCAACACAACCACTCAGTCCCCCTCATAAAACCACATGTGTAAATGCGTATATTTGTGTGTGGGCAAATGACTGTGTGTGCGTGCGCGCGTGTGTGTGTGTGTGTGTGTGTGTGTGTGTGTGTGTGTGTGTGTGTGTGTGTGTGTGTGTGTGTGTGTGTGTGTGTGTGTGTGTGTGTGTGTGTGTGTGTGTGTGTGTGTGTGTGTGTGTGTGTGTGTGTGTGTGAAACAGCAGCTGTTCAATCAAACCAACCAACTCATTCTCACTCGGCTGATAATGAGATTTCGTTGAAGTGTGATGCTAAAACACACACACACACACGCACACTGTGGGAATCGGCAATCCACGGTGCCCTTCTTAATCAACAAACGTGCCACGCTGCCAGACTCATTTGCTCCGTCTCCCAGGGCAACAGTGGTGTCTGTCAGCCCGTTGCGACTGACCCTGGCGTGGGACTGTACAGCCGTCCTGTCCCAGCTCCTCTGTAGACGCTCACGTGCGGCCGCACGCCACCGGAATACGAGCTCCTCCAGGCATTACCTTCAGCCCTCTCAAGCAATACGATAAATCCAAAGACACCTCATTTCTAACCACTGTCGCCTCCCATTCTCCCTCCCTCCCTCCCTCCCCTCTCTGTACATCCCTCAAGTCAGACAGCCTCTCCTCCCTGTTGCTCTCATCGCCGCCGCCGCCGCCGCTCTCCCTCTCTCTCCCTCTCTCTCTCTCTCTCTCTCCCCCTCTCTCCCTCTCTCCCCTTGCATCAATACACAGCCCACAAGGGCCTGCCGGGAGCGCCGCACGTTCGGGCGGCGGTCTGCCTCACCCTCGCCCTCTCTTCCTCCCCCTCATCTCCCCACTCTTAACCCACGGCTCAGCCTCACCCTTCCTCAGCCTCACCCTCACCTCGCCCTCATCTCCTCCCCCTCGGCCTTCCTCCCCCTCGGCCTTCCTCCCCCTCACCTTCATCTCCCCACTCTTAACCAACCGCTCAGCCTCACCCTTCCTCAGCCTCACCCTTCCTCACCCTCATCTCCTCCCCCTCGGCCTTCATTCACTCACCCTCGCCCTTCCTCACCCTCACCCTCACCCTCACCCTTCTTCACCCTCACCCTCACCCTCACCCGTGGTCTCCAGCCTCCTGTGCGGCCCGATGTTTACCCTGGGGGGGGCAGGCCGTGGGGATGGGTCCCACATGGTACTGGCCGCCCTGTTTGCTTTAATAAGCTGGCCTGGGGCGACTGAAAGGGCTCTTTTTGGGGGAAGGGCTTGGGTGGGGGGGGGCGGGGGAGGGTTAAATGACAACAGAGAAAACCTCTGGGGCCCCTGGCTCTGATCCCGGCTCACGTTTCGGCCCTCAATCGCTGCTCAGCCCCTTGTTCTTGCAGGCTGCGTCAGGACCTCTCTGTGTGTGTGTGTGTGTGTGTGTGTGTGTGTGTGTGTGTGTGTGTGTGTGTGTGTGTGTGTGTCAATTATCCTGTCAAGGTTGACGTTGCGCACAAGGGACATGAAGACGTAATAGGTGGGGGTGATTTGTCTCTTGTCAGTGCATAGAAAAACAGAGGGGGGCGGGGATGAAAACAGACTGACATTTGAAGGAGGCGGGTGCACCCCAAATTGACAGGCCTTCAACCCTAAACACTTTGTGTTAAGGGGCGAGCAGAACTTCCGAATGGGTCATGTTATCGTTGACACATCTTAAGGCCTTCTGTATCGAAAGTCCATTGTAAACACGGTGTCAAATAAACAAAGGTCAACCCTCGTGCGCTTTGTCAAGGAATCAAAGCCCAGCACACATTAAAGCTGAATCACACTGGGCGCTTTGCCTGTTTCTCGGTGGCACACGCCATGCTGTTGCATATACTTTCGTTCAGTGATGTGGACATGGGACCTTTCCAGCCTCTCCCCTTTCGGGACCACAACCGGGCTGTCGGGGATTGAGACATCCCCCATGCCTTCAGGTAATGTATCACCGTCCAGACGGGCTGGCTGCCACACTTCTCTCAAATAACCTTGGCTCAAAAGCGCAATGTCACAAACACATACGGCTCTTGCCAAGTAAAGTGCAGACTCATTCCTGTTGATGTTGACCCGTTTCCACTGCCCAATGGGATTCTCTCTGGTGTTTATGAGTGACACTTACTCTGAGCTTTACTGGGTCTCAAACGGACGGTGCGCAACGTCGAACTGTGGCTATGAGCGACATCTAGTGGCCACACATGCCAACTACAACCATCCAATATTAATTCTGTTGTTTTTAATGATAGCCCTGGAGAAGGGTCAGCCTTATAGGCTCGATCAGGACCTGACCCAAAGGTTGCATGTTGTTACAGCTTAGTTTTAAACTGTGTGTCGTGCTGTGTACGCGACTCACCAGGCAGGAAGATGCCAGCAGAGAGCCGTCTTGCTTCCAACTCAGACTCTGCAACTTGTCAGCATGTTGCTCCAGCACTGTAAACAAACACACACACACACACACACACACACACACACACACACACACACACACACACACACACACACACACACACACACACACACACACACACACACACACACACACACACACACACACACACTGTATAAATGGAATAATCACAATTTTCAGAAATGATTGATGAGACATTGCATTACACAACAGCAAGCTATGTTTTTAATAGAGAGACATGAAAGCTAATAAATAAAAAGCATGAGATGTGATGGCGCCAATAAAGATGAGACACTGTAAAGAAAAGCAAAGCGGTGACCATCTGCACCACAGCATCGATTCACCAATTGGACAACATCCCACTTAATACCCCATGTCCTACTTATGATTATGGGATTATTATAAAGTATCACAGACAGACAGACAGACAGACACACACAAAAGCAGTAGGAGAGAGGGACAGCAGACAGCAGTGGGAGTGATGAAGGTAAGGGGGGGGGGTCAAGACCAGTGGTAAACAGAGGGGGGGCCTTGATCAGCAGCAGCAGTGTCAGCCAGCCTAGCTGTCATAGCAGGGTGGTGGGGTGCATTGTGACGGTGGTGTGTCAGTGGGGGCATGAAGTCAAGTGGGGATGGCTATATCCTGGAATCCAGTCCAAGGGGACAGGGAAACTGAAACGTTACCTCTGTAGTTCCAGCACTTAGACAGAGCCACAGGGCTGTAAAACGTAGGGCAGTGTCAGTCACCACCAATCGAGCGGGCTAGACCGAACGCAACCATCTTGCTCCCCCTCCAACACTCAATTTGAAACGAATAAATGAATCCCAGACAGGACAAACAATTATGAGCAGCGACAAACAAGACAACATGACAAGAACTGGAGTGTTGGATGTAACGGACAGAGAGGCAGAACGTTGGTTTGTGTGTATTGTGTGTAGTGTAGGGTACGAGAGTGATTGAGTGAGTGTATGAATGTATGTGTCAGGGTGTGTGTGACTGAGTGAGTGTCTGTGTGCAGGTGTATGTGTAAGGGTGCGTGCGTGTGCACGTGTGTGTGTGTGTGTGTGTGTGAGTGAGTGAAAGAGCGAGTGCGTGAAAGAGTGAGTGTGTGTAGGTCTGTGTGTGTGAGTGAGTGAGTGAGTGAGTGAGTGAGTGTGTGTAGGGGGAGAGGTACCTGCGAGTGGGGCGTCCTGGCGGCTGGTGTCCCACAGCAGGGGGGTCTGGGCGGCGGCGACCGCCAGCAGGCCGGAGGACGTGGGGTGGAAGAGGACCAGCTCCAGCCGGCCCAGCCCAGGGCTCAGGGTGAGCTCCGGCCCCCCGGGCTGCTCCTTCTCCGGGCCACACAGACGCCACAGCTTGACCTGGAACCACACAGAACCCAGCAGAGGACACAGCAGTTTGCCTCAGAGCAGTCACTCTTTACATACAGGGTTCTGCATATGCAGCATCGTACAGTATCTGCAGAAATCTTTTTAATTATTTTCCAAGTGTATTTTAATTTTTTCCAAATTCCGTTTTTTTTTCGTTTCGTTTTTTCAGAATTCTGTGTTTTATGATTTGTGCTAATTTTATCATCAGAAAGAGTGTCTTCTTTTGTGAGAATTGAATACGATACAACTACATTTTTAAAGATGCACACAACATTGCACTATTTGGAACTATGGAACGATATTATGCAATGTTCCTCGCTTTAGAGTCGATTCCATTCCTAGTACCGACGTGTTTGCCAACATCACATGCAAAAAAAAACAACAATCATAACCCACACAGCAAAATAACTACGAGACAAAGTCGGGGGAGTTACTGAATACCGTGTGGGATGTCTGTGAGCCGAGGGAGCTTTTGCAGGTGTACATATTTGCACTTTGCGAAGCAGTGGCATAAATGTGCAGACAAAAGGGAAACCAAACGGTGTTGGCAAGAGATAACTGGAGTGATGACATCACTTCGGGGCAGATGTCGTCGGGTCTGCCGAGCGGCTGTTTACATCTCGCTCTGTAAGACGCCCGCGCTGCTGAGTGAGACGATAAAATACACACGCAGTGGATTTGCACCGGGAACCACAGCTGAGGCTCAGGATAATGTGCTGAGCTGGACGGACTGTGAAGGGGTCTTATAACTAACCCAGACTTGGTTAAGTCAACTGTGACTGTATGCCCGGCCACCGATATTAACAATGTATATTACAACAAAAGTTGAGATGTTTGACGGTTGTTTGTGATGACTTGTTTGGAAAAGGAATTGGTACGCATAAAATGTATGCTTATAACATTGACTATTTTACTGCTGAGAAATACAACAGGTAACACGTTTATTGTACGCACTTGTTGTATGTTGTACGTCAAAAAATTGTGCTTAGCATTGTGTAGCGTCTTATCCTAGCCATCTTGTTGTATACGGGGAATGGGTTAACCTAGAAATTGTAAATGCTTAGCACTTGTTTTTAATGAATATCTTTACTGTACTGACATTGATATATTGTTGTTTCTCTTTCTTCTGACAAATGTACTTAATGTAAGTCGCTTTGGATAAAAGCGTCTACTAAATGCCCGAAATGTAAATGTCAATGTAGGAGGTTTCCGATGTAAGAAATGTCTTTTGGACTCGTTCCAAAGGGGATACTGGGACTTTTTCATTTTGTTAAGACAAGTTGAAAGTAAGAGGACTTTGAGGCTGTACCGTTTCATCGGCTGAGCAGGTCGCCAGGAGAGTGTCCTCAAAAGGAGAGAAGTCCAGGTCGGTCACCAGATCTGAAAGCAAAGCGGGGTGTGGGAACATCAGAGCTACAGGCCTCCCAGGTGCCTTTCTTTAATTTTAGAACAAGACATTTCTCTGTTTAGTAGTCTGGCTGGGTCCAGACCGGAGCATCCGGTACCGACCGACCCACTTACTGCTCCTACCCCAGTTCATGAGGCTGCTGAACACACGCTCTGTTCGCACCCAGGATGACCTTTGACCTCTGGTTACATGTTACTTATTATACATAACCCCTTCTATATAACTGTACCTTCATGAACCTCAGATTGTATACCTTCCACTACTATACCTACTTTTTTAATCAATATTATTATATTAATAAGGCCTGGCTATGTAGATGACCATGGTACACGGCACATTTCATGATAAAAGACAGTTACTCTGACCGGTATGACTCGGCCATTGAGTCTTGATTGACTGTATTGGTTGTAACGGTTACCTCCGTGGCACGGGAGCTGAGAAATGGTCCATTTTCCATCTGCTGCTGGATTCACAGAGGTCACCCCCAGCATTCCTCCGCCTGGAGACGGAAGGGAATGGCAGGCACACACACACACAAACACACACACACACACACACACAAAGAGGAAACACATTACTGCTTGATGAACTGGTCACAGGAACCATGATGAACCAGCAGGTTAGACCGTGCCTCACCAGCCTGGTCGATGTTGAAGGCCACCAGCTCAGAGCTGGCCTTGATGTGGTTTCCCAGGGACTGGACGTTGCCGCCACGGATGTTGCAGATCCAGCCCTAGACACACGCACACGCACACACACACACACAAGGTTATTATATTATTATAATACAAAAATAAATGTTTGAACCTGAACTTCAGGTAGGTTACCCTAATCAAGCAATTTAAATGTCGTTGTTTTTACACCTTGAATGACAGATCTTCCTTCAAATGGTTTGGATAAAGACCTCAAACTCTACGGAGTGAATTACCAAGATGACGAATGTACTCTATTGGGCTACAGGGTATTGGTGTCGGTATGTTTTTAAAAGGAATTTAAGATTCACTAGGTAAAAGCATTTATCAGGTTGGTTACGTAACAACGTATCATTCTGGATGCATTGGGCAAGATTAGAAATACTATCAATAGTTTGTGGCTGCTTGTTCACGAAGGTTATACCTTATCTCTACAAAAGGATGGAATCTAAAGCATGTGCTTGACGTGTTCTCACAGGAAATCAGAACAACACACACAGACACTGAACTGTGCATGGTGGTTCTGACTCAGTTCTGTAATGTAGAGGGTTTGACACAAGTGTTTGTCCAGTTATCTAGCTAGTGTAAGAACATTATACATCGGTTGCTGTCCTTTTTAAAGAGCATGACGACCTGAAAACAAACACATTCATAAATGTCAGACACATGTGCAATCCGACACATGAACTGCAAGCACACACAGAGGCCTATACATGCAATCTCATACAAGCTGACACACACACACACACACACACATACACACACACACACACACACACACACACACACACACACACACACACACACACACACACACACACACACACACACACACACACACACACACACACACACACTTGAATCAGCACATATTGAGGAAGTGACAGGAGTTCCTTGCAACGCACAGCAGAAAACTCTCTTAAAATCTCTCTTGCATAACGTTAACAGTGGAGCACGCCAAGACCTTAGAACGCAGTCCAACTACTACCACACTGTTGCTCAAAGAACAGAGAAAGACATGCTTGAAAACATGCACGTCAACACACACACATCAAAAACAATCAATACAATATCACTCTGCAGGAGACAGCCTACTGCATTCAAGTGGAGTCAAATGGAACAGCTCGATTTCTTTGCACAGACATGTTCCCGTTTAGAAGTGAAAGACTGTACACTTGAACCGATCGTAGGGCTCAGACGATGCCTGTATGGGCTCTGCTTCTGAGAGGAAGAGAAACAGCAATCTGATTTATAACCTATATTTTTAGTCTGTCAGCCAGTCAAACAGACCGATGCGTTCGTCCGTTTCCACACCAATAGGAAACGCCAACTGTCACACGTTTTGCGACATGACACATCGAGTCGGTGAAGACGACAAACACATACAAATGGGATATGTGCAGAGGGTGCACGTACAAGCTGACCTCACCATCACAGAATGGATGTTAATGCAGCGGTATGCATGTCACTCATTCCCTGTGATGTATCCGGGGTGGTGTCGGGGTGTGTGTTTTTGTACGTGTCAAACCATGAATTAATATCTAGCCATTATTCGTGAGACTTTACAACGTTGACCAAGCGTCACATTCCTTCAGTCATCTTAACTTTGCAGTATGATGATGATGGTGGTGATGGTGATGATGGTGATGGCCGTCTTAATAACCTAATATGCAGAGCAGCGAACTAGTTGTTGCATGCAGACTTGTGGGTCGTAGTTGTACATGAAGGCTAAACGTATTTGAGTGAAAATCATTGTCTACGTTTTGAATAACTTGCTTTGTGGCTTTTCGGGATGCATGCAGGAAGTTCTCTCCAGACTTTCTCCAAAGGAGACCTCATTCCCCACTGCTAATAAAGAAAGCTAACGTTTGCTAACCTCATTTTGCACTTAGCCCAGCTTTATGTTCTACTCACATCTTTCTTGGCAATTTTCGGGGTGGTATTTTTGAATTTTGATGTCTTGAAACGATTCATTCTGCCGTTTTGTAGTTTGCCCTCACGCCTTCCGGGTGTGTGTGTCGAGGTGGTCGGAGGCTACAGTGCGGGTTGAGTCTCCAGATGACAGCTCCCCGTCTGGATGCACACTGCAGGGCACGCTCGTTTTGGGTACCCGAGTGGGCCGCGGCGGCGGAGTTACTGTTTTTTAATGGTAAATTAAAATCCACCCTGACCGAGTGCGACCCCGTACTTAAAAACGTGACTGCTTTCATATATAAACATTACTTCAGATATTGTCACGAGTTTTTTCAGTTGATTGTTATTATTTATTTATTTTATGTACTACTGAAAGGGCATTTTTATTGTATTTATAACCAATAAAAAAAAATATTAACTTAAAAAAACAAGGGTCGGCAGTCTCGAAACATGAATATCTTCAACCACGCGGTGACGATAACCACGCCCCTTTGTCTGCGCACATGCGCAGTGTGCACCGGGAGCAGCAGCCGCTTCCAGACTTGTGGAGAAATGATGGCGTCCCCAGCAGCTCGTAGTTCAGCACGCTGGATAACAGTAGCCGTGTCTTCGGGAGGTCGCCGTGCATGTGGGGGTCTTTCATGTGCCTCACATCGCAGTGCCAGGGCTGTCTCCACCCTCGGTGCGAGCAAAAGATGGTCTGGGGGTGGCGCCGCGTCGGGCTCAGGGACGACGGCCGCCGCCGTGACATTGAGAGGGCTGTCAGGTGAGTGAACTGCGGAGCTTCATGCTAGGCTACATAGACCAAGCTAGCCCTACTGTATCCAGTCTGGTACATTCTTCTTTTTTTAGCACACGTCTATGGCGGGGATCAGCCTTATCTTAATGCAAACCCGATGTGTTCTTGTCACATTATTGTAGACGCTGTATTTTCAGGTGCGCATGGTGTTTACCAGATATCATCCGTTCTAGATGGTTCAGCTTCAGATGTGTATGTGCATGTTTTCTCATATGGAGTCGAATCGAGGCAATTGTCGAAGCAAAATACAACGCTTCTTGTTTTTTTGGCCAAACGCTTAGCAACTGCAATACTGCGTCATTGCAGCTTAACGAACGCATTGTTTATTTCCAGGTGTCAAAGTACCGAACACCATCCGCACGGTGAACTTCCACACAAGTGTCCCAGCCAGTAGCAAGCAGGACCTCTATCAGATATTGTCAGTACCCCGCACAGCAACCCAGAAAGAGATCAAGCAATCCTACTACCAGGTATGTTACCGTCTGCCTCACATACTGGTTGTAACACCGTGTTTTTGTTTCTCAATTTGTTTATCATTTGCCGTTTATCACAGTGGTTAAAACTTATTTGTGTATGTTGTTCTCCTCCTTTTTAGTTGGCCAAAAAGTTTCACCCAGACACTAACAAAGATGACCCTCAGGCCAAGGAGAAGTTTGCTCAGCTGGCTGAAGCATATGAGGTGTGGATCTCGCCAGGGGAAATGCACTCAGTGACAGTGGAAACGCTCAATGGGGAGAAATGTATTCAATAGCATCACTCATTTCGTTAAGATATCGCGCTTCAGGGTGACGCTTATTGGAAGGATCCAAGTCTCTCATGATTCTTGTGTTTACCGTCATGTGTGATCTGATGATGCTCATGTGATGATGTCACCTGTTGCGTGCGACGTGATAGGTCCTGAGTGACGAGGGTAAGAGGAAGCAGTACGACACGTACGGTTCGGCCGGCCTCGGCGGTGCGGGGCAGGCGGGCGGCGGCGGCGGCGGTGGGCAGCAGTACTGGAGCGGCCAGGCCAGCAGCGTGGACCCCGAGGAGCTCTTCCGCAAGATCTTCGGGGAGTTCTCCGGCTCGCGCGGGTTCGGGGACTTCAACGCCATATTCGACCAGCCGCAAGAGGTCGGTGAGGTTTCCGAGAAGGATTTAAAGCCTGTGTCAGTGTGTTTTCTCCTCATGGTCGATACGTGACGCAAAGGCGAGGGTTTGTCTCCCGCTCATGCGGAGCAGCAATCTCAAATAGATGTTCGTGTTTATGATGGTGCGGAAGTCTTTGTATATACAATAAGTGTGATCAGATGCTACCTTTGACCAACGAATAAATAAGAAAAACGAAGAGGTTAACTACTTGATGTTCTTTCTCTTGTCTTTCTGTCAGTGTTGACATCGATGAGCTGGTTCTGAGTTAATGTGTATTTAAAGTTCATCTTGTATCTTTGTCTCCTATTGAAGAGGTGTGTGGTCAACGGCTGGCTCTCTTGTTTGTGTCTCAGTACATCATGGAGCTGACGTTCACCCAGGCAGCGAAGGGCGTCAACAAAGAGATCACGGTCAACATGGAGGCCTCGTGTCAGCGCTGCGAAGGCCGCGGTCACGAACCCGGGACCAAGGTCCAGCACTGCCAGCACTGCAACGGCTCCGGCATGGTGAGAGTCCACAGGCACCCTGCTGCTTCGTGCCCTCGCTCTCGCCGCGTAGAGCTCAAGTAACGGGTCTTGTACATTTACATTTAGCAGACGCTTTTATCCAAAGCGACTTACAACGGTTAATACAGATTCACAGTTTACCATGTTAACCATGCAGGCGATCATTTGATAACTTTAGGGCTGAGGGTGGTGAGCTGACACTAGCGATGGAGAACTTAAGCTGCGTTTAAAAAGTTGGGGGGGGCTGCTCATGAGGTGCCCCGCTGCCCTGCTGCGTAACTCTTCCATAGCTTCAGCCTCTCTCCTGATGCTGCAGATTCACTGTGCTTCATTGGCTATATCCTAAGCCAATCAGAGAGCTTTTTACATTTTCCATAATCACCATCTGCCTAAGTCATCATATTGTTCATCTATACAAGATGAACCTTAAAATATGAATTAGGCAATGAAGCTATGAGGCTAACGATATGCTCATCTACCTGGAAGCAACATACATTTATGCTGATTTTTGTCATTTATTTCGTGCATTCACTTTCGGGGGGATTCTCAGGAGGGTTGACCGGGTTTGTGCGTTTGCTCCCCCCTGCAGGAGACGGTGAACACGGGCCCCTTCGTGATGCGCTCCACCTGCCGGCGCTGCGGGGGAAAGGGCTCGGTGGTCTCCACCCCATGTGGCTCCTGCCGCGGCACGGGCCAGACCAAGCAGAGGAAGACGGTGATGGTGCCCGTGCCGGCAGGTCAGTCGACACACACACACACACACACACACACACACACACACACACACACACACACACACACACACACACACACACACACACACACACACACACACACACACACACACACACACACACACACACACACACCGCTCCCGTCGGTTACATCGAGTTACACGAAGATGGAGTCTCACGGCATTGTAGTTTTGCATTTTGCAAGCGTCTGAAGGAGATGTTGTTTTATGTTATGCCAAACAATGTTTCATATAACAACGGTAGTGATTAAAGCTGCTGTTGTGAGATTCAAGCGTGGAAGAGAGGGAGCAGAAAATATTTTGAGACTAATCAGAGAAATCCTCTCTATGACGACCGCCCATGTTTGTTTTGAAATGGTTTCATTGGTGGACAGTGGAAGGGGAGGGGCTTGGGCTCTCTATTGTCTCATACAGAGGCAGGCACAGTCAACTCGAAACAGATATTCCCATAATGCATTTCACTTACTGATAGCTGATGGATGGCTATGTAATTTCAACATAAAAAAATACAAAAACATTAGCTGTCTAAAGCTACAGCACCAAATTCTACTATTTCTACAAATGTTTTTCACATTTATTTTTTTTTATGCTTTGTGAGAATGCCAGTAAGAATGTTTCCGTCTATGATGTTTTCTAGGAGTGGAGGAGGGCCAGACAGTCAGGATGCCTGTGGGCAAGAAGGAGATCTTCATCACCTTCAGGGTGAGTGAGGACACTAACGGGTCTGACAGTCTAGCCAGGCCACCCTAAATATAAGCTGTCGCCAAAAACTCCTCGGCTCCCCAGACTACATAATTGGATTGTGGTGCGGTTTGGGTGTAGGATGAAGTGGAGCTGAGTCTGATCTCTCCTGCTGAAACCGTTGAGTAGATCAACAGAAAAACCTTGATGTATTGATCTTTATTTTAGGATTCAGTAGTTTTCATCACATCTCTTGTTGATGCTATATGTAATATGTACGTACGGATGATTTACTGTCTGTGTACTGGTGTGTATTAGGGATGGGTCAGAATATTCGATTATTCCAGTGTTTCCCACACATAGGCCAATGTGTGGCGCTGCGCCACAGATTGAACAACGAGCGCCACAAATTGATTCCACTTTTTTAAAATGTAACTCCGCCAGCCCGTAATCGTGCCCCCGTAATTCTGCCAGTCCGACACGTTCCCATTCCGACAGTCCTGTGCGCGTATGCAAATTAGCCATGTGCACCAAACAGAAGAAGGGCCCTATCTTGCGCCCGGCGCAATTGACTTTCTACACCGACGCATGTGTCGTTGCTAGTTTGCACCCGGCGCAAAGCTGATTTTCCCCCGCAAGAACCAGGCACCACTACACTTGCATGTTAAATATTATGATGTCAAAGATTATTTATACGTGTGAAACTGCATAGAAATAGCGTGTGGATTGTGGAAACATTTTTTTTCCATAGGGCTGCATGAATGAACATGAATGAAGTATAGTAGGCTATGCCATGCGTTAAAATAATAATAATAATAATAATAACAATAATACATTCGAGCAAAGTATATTCCAGGCTTCCAAAACAAAATCTAGTTTTAGGGTAAATGATTGGTTAAATGATTTGGGAAAGAACAGCTGATACAGCAATCATCATCTGCAAACACCGTACAGCAAACACATATGTTCTTGACCCAGACATCGTGTTCAAGCCCATTACTTTTAGGATTGATGAGTATTTGATTGTGAGAAAACATAGTTTTACCGCGAGTGAGTATTTAATAGAATGAATGAATGCGGGTGATGCTTGGTGCGCGTGTGTGTGCGCGCCCATCTGTCTAAACACACGCAAATTAAACACGTAGGCCTAAGTGTATGAGAAGGAAATCGAGTCAGTCGACCTGCGATAAGCAGCTGAATCTGAACGAACTCGTCTTCGAGATGGACGTGTTCTAACGCATTTTTAATCAATGAAATGTTAACACAACAGTATAGATAGGCCTATCTGACCATTTAATTTTCGAAATTTTAGGTGAAGCCGAGCTTCCCTTGCAGTCGAGAAGTCGCCACTACGAAAGAATGCAATGCAACTAGCGGGATCTAAACAAACTAAGCTCCAGCGAATTACTACAATGCAGAAGTAGGCCTAGTGGAGAATGGCGAAACACAGCAACTCTAGCCTACTCTCAACCAAAATAAAAATAATCGCCGCCAGGTGCAGCAGTGTCAACAAATCCGCCACACATTGCTACCTGGTCTGTGGGAAACACTGTATTCGATTATTCGTTCCTGAGGGTCAAAGTCGATTTTTAACATTTGGACCGTTAACATTTTTTCCCATTCAAATAAACAAGAATTAACGGACGGAACTAATGTTGGTTCTGTAGCACTATTAGTTTTTTTTATTATTATTAATCATGTACAGAAAAACAATATACACAAGCATAAATATTAATATATATGCATACAACACAAACACTGATCACTGTTAAAGTTAGTTTTTTTGCGTTTAAGATATTAAGTGATTTCTTGCCGATGATCCATGGCTGCCTTTGTGAATGTCGGCACACATCGAATAATCGATTATTCGTTCATACCACCCACTGATTATTCGACCATGAAAAATTTGAGTTATTCACATCCCTAGTGTGTATCAACAGGTCCAGAAGAGTCCGGTGTTCAGAAGAGAGGGCGCCGACGTCCACTCGGATCTGCTCATCTCCGTGGCCCAAGCCATCCTGGGAGGCAGTGCCAGATCACAAGGCCTCTATGAGACCCTCAACCTACCGGTGAGGAAACACGCACTCACATATGCACGCAAACGAGTGAGCCGTCAAAAGAACAAATTGATCTCCGTCGTCGAGAGGAGGGAAATGTTTTAAACAATAGGCACTATTTTAGCTTTTGTACTTAGTACAAATTAGTAATTTAGCAGACTTGTTAATTGAAAACATTGTGGAATACAAATGCATGTCATTAAGGGGCCGGGAGTGGTTAGCCTCAATGGGTACAGACCTTGGGGTTCAAACCCAGTAACTTTAACTATCTTAGGTTAACATGTCTTCTTTGTTTGTCCAGATTCCTGCAGGCATCCAGACAGACCAGAGGATCCGCCTCTCCGGGAAAGGAATCGCCCGTGTCAGCAGCCACGGCTTTGGAGACCACTACGTTCACGTCAAAATCAAAGTGCCCAAGTGAGACGCCACAAACACATGACAAAGGCCCTTCATACTGCACTTTGATTTATTTACTATTTCATTTAATTGTATATATTGTATTCAATATCTTATAAGATACAAATAAACCAAAACCTGACTATCGAACACATGACTGGAGGTAGCTAAGCAGCATGATGTTTCTTTCCTGTCCAGGACGCTGACAGACAGACAGAAGACGCTGTTGATGAGCTATGCTGAGGATGAGACAGAAGTCGAGGGAACCGTAAACGGAGTCACAGACACTACAAAAGGTAAGCTGACCTCCGCAGCGTAGGAACAAAGAATTCCCTTTTTCTCCGAGGTCTTCCGGTTTATTTAGTTTTCATCTGTACATGCTTTAGTGTAAGCCTGGCGCAGCGCTGGTCTCCGTCCAGGCGGGGGCAGCAGTGCTATGCAGCCTGAGGTGCGACGGAGCCGGGATGAGGAAAAGGAGAGAGGGGGGGGAATGAGATGGTGCTACTTTACCGGATTTGTTTAAAGAAAAAATAATCTGTTTCCTTTCCGGTTTATAAATGTAACAATGTCTTATTATTCGTACTTTGATTCCAGAATAGATAAGAATAAATACCAAACATATATTCCCCTCTCTCTCTCTGCTACCTTCTTTCCGAATGTTGTACGTGTCTAATGTTTAATAAAGTGTCTAATTTGAATGCGTCTAATGTTAAATAAAGTTGACTAATGTCACTTTTCACTTTCCTTGACAAGTTTCTTTCGCTCCTTATTTAAGGTAAAAGGTCCACCGGGAACTGATTGGTCGGGCCAGCAGCCCGTGAACGGAGGGCCTGCTCAGGAGGGCTCCTCCACCCGAACACGGGACAGAAGTCGGCCTGGAGACGGGGTTCGCACGGTACAGGACGGAGATAAGAGTGGGTGGATGCCTCGGTAGGGGGGACGCATCTACCTTGGAAGCCCGTGTTCCATGACGACCTATTACTGGATTTCACTTTAGTTGCCAGGTTCTCTCAAACAAAACAATTACCAGCGTGAGTCCATCAATTAACTTGTCCATCCCAGCCCTCTGCCCTTTGTCTTCATGGCAGACAGGATTTTTCATTTGCAAAGTTTTGTAAAGTGTGCATGTTTCAGAAATCCACCTCCTCATAGAGAAATAGATTCAACTTCACATTTCTTTGTGTTTTCATGAATACTTTGTCATTCAACATAATACAGACACAAGTTTTTTTTTTTTGTCCAACTGGTTGAGAATCTGGAGCAATCTTACTATACAATGTGTTTCTTATTCTTTGGGTAATGGTCAAAGCTTGGTAGCCTCTCTAATAATGTAGAGACTGTTGTATTTAAGCCTGCTGTATGACCGGTGATTTACATTTGTAAATAACTAGATGTTTATCAAGCAGTTGTCCCTTCACATAATTTAAATATAACCACCTGTACATCTCTAATAAAGAAACCGATTGAAAATGGAAAGTTGTTTTATTTGCCTTTATTAAATCCATTCGGAATTACCGTCCTGTACCTAGACGATTTAACATATGTCCATCGACAAAATCAATAATAAATGTTACTATTTTTATTCCCAGCATGCAATTGTACTGTACTGGTAACACATGACGATTTGCATATGTGTTTGTCTAATAGCGCGTAAGAGTGACTGCCCCATTTTAGAACGGCTATAGTTCTCCATGGACTTCGATAGAAAAACCTGGAACCAACCCAATTATCCGTCAAGAACTCTGCATGGCCCTTGATTTGACAGCCCTGGCCTAGTTGATCTTCTCTGTGGTGGCATATGTCATTAAGATAAGCGCTAGGAATCCGTCTCTTTGTCCTGAGATCGGGGAAGAAATATGCAAATTACTGATGGACAGCAATTATTGGGTTTCAACATAGGGGGTTTACAAACATGCTTCTGTGAGGCATATCTACTTACACCTAGGTAGACACCTAGGTACACCTACTTACACCTAATATTTCCAGTATGGGTCATAATCAAGCTCAAAGCACAATATCTGCCTTTTTGGTTAATCGTATTGCTTGAAATGGATTTTGTATTAAATCATATGCAGCTGTTGGACCACAAAAAATTATATTTGACTTGCATGTTTGCTGTGGCTGATAATGCAGTCTAACCAGTCAAAGAGTTAAACTTAAAGGCTACAATTAGACCGCCTCTTTGACTATTTCCGCCTTCCAGAAACAATGTAATAATTACCAAGAACTATGACAACAATAGACAATGAACATGGAATGTGTGTCTTCATTTTCTTTCAACAAAAAAATTTGTGTAGCATTCATACATATATACATACATACATATATACATACACACACACACACATACATATACATATGTGCGCACACACACACAAACATACACAAACTAATTGTAATTTTTTCTGTTTGTAATTGTAACTGTTTTTTTCATTCACAGCACAGATGGACACTGGTACATACGCTTATTCTGTGTAAATATTATTGTATGTATTGTATTTATTGTGTACATGCATACATATATACATGCACACACAATCACACAATTGTAATTTATTTATATCAATTTATTCTCCTGTTGGTACAAAAACAGAAGAGAAGAGATCATACATTTGCCTACCTAAGATGTTCATGGCTGATTTTGAAAAAAACTATCAGCTGGTAAGTAAATATGATTTCACTATATACCTACCTTACCTATATTACACAATAGCATAATTTGGTTGTTTATTTATGCAATGTGGCAGGAACATGGACTGATTGTTAAGCAGTTGAACGCCTTCATCAACGAAGGCTACATGAAGGCCTACTTCAATGACTGGGGAAACGTCACTGGGTGCAAGGTGAACTAAGAAATCTAAAAACTTGGCCAACTTGAATTTACAGGCGTTTTGCAACAAAATGACTCTGGAACGGAAATTCCTCTAGCTACTCTTGCAGGCAGTGACTTCTGATCTCTCGCACAGATCCTTAAAAACTACAAGTCAGAAGACAGCAAGGCGATGGGCTTCGTCAGGTTTGCCACGGGGGAAGAGGCTGACAAGGCAGAGATGGCCGGCCCTCACTTCATCGGAGGCGACTTGGCGGTCGTGCGAAGGGTTGTTAGTCCAAAGGTATTTCCCTCCAACTGATCCTCTAAAAGGCACACAAAACATCTTTAACATGGTATTATATTACATTTTTTGAAAAAGGAAAATAAAATACAGGGTATAGAGGGCCTACGCATGTGCTATTCTGAGAGGTGTTAAATGTGCTTTGTAACACCACCTGACCAGGTAGCCATTGTTTCAGAGAGGATGTGGGGATGACCTGATCCTGAACTGCTCCCCTGTCAGCTGACATGAACCAGATGTAAATGTGTAATGTATTGTGATGTCAAATGCAAAGAAAGCAACCTGTTAAACTTAGTACAGGTTTTGTCTTTTCAATGTTTTGGAGTTGTACTTTTTTTTTTTACATCACTATCACAATGAATGAATACTAAAACAGGTTAGTTTTGAAATATATTGAAATATAAATGTCTGGTGTGTCTCAAATAAATTATGTGACAAATGGCTTGGAATCCATTTGACCTTGAAATTTAATTACTCATATTGAGTTCAATGCCGTACCATATTTTACCCATAGGAGGCCCTACTACCCACTTCTGAGAACAACATGTGGGTGTCGTGAACATATTCTACAGATGCAGCGTCATCTTACAGCTGCTATTAGGACAATTTACGTGCCATGAATATATAGAGAAACAGAACGCTTCTGTGACCTCTGGGACAAGACTAGAATTTAAAGAGCCAATCAAAGTTTTGCTCAGGTTTGGCATCAATGATCAATGGGTCGATTGTTGTGCTCTCTGAAGTTACCAAAGTAAGCCATGCGTTTGAGATACGACTTGTTACATTGACTGTTTTGCTTTATCAAACAGTCTTGCTGAAAACCATGAGCTTATCAGTTGTTTTGTTAAAGACAAAAGTACTGTGATCCAAATGTGTTTTTGTTTAATTGTGCAAACATCATTTTATACAAAAACATTGTTCACCCTCATCTTCTTCAAAAAGATGAGGATGGACAATGTTTTTATAAACTGATACTTGCACAAAAACATTGTTCAGCAATTGATGAATACTATTTTTGCTTTATTAATCAGTTTTGGTGGTAGAGTTTACCCACAACAATGGAAAAACTACAATATTGTGCATGCATGTACTGTTACTATTTACATTTCTTCAATAAAATTATCATTGAAATGAATGTCTGGCCTCTGATTTTATTCACAACCCTCAGCTGGCCCTGGTTGTTGACATCTATGGCCTATAGTTCATCCTCTCAGTGGTGGCATGTGTCATCATTTAGACGTGAAAAGAGCTGAATCTGTCTCTTTGTCCTGAGATCTTGGAAGTGACATGCAAATTGCTGATGGCCCCTTCAGAAATTATTGGGTTTCAACATAGAGGGTTTACAAACATGCTTCTGTGAGTCATATCTACTAACACCTAGGTAGTGTTGGGTAACTAGTTCAAAGCACGCAATCCTGCAGTCCGGGTTTTAAATAAGTAATTTTTGTATGCCCTATACTATCCTCTACCCAAATCCGTAAACATTTTTTTTAATAGTTGATATTACAAGATATTTCTCCATTTATTTATTTTTTGCTTTTTTCTCATTTGTTCACTCATTGTGTGCGTTTTGGGTGCAGAGCTTGTGAATGAGTCAAATAATAAGCTCAGGTAAAATGTTCCCAACCCACATGATTGATCAGAACAACAGCAACTCTATTTAGCATATGCATGTATTCGCATATCCAGTTTGGCCCAAAATCAGTCATTATCAAGCTCAAATTGCAATATTTGGTTATCGAAAAATCATGTCAAAACAATATTGTAACTGAACGCAACACATTGTATTTGAACACAAATACAATTGGGTTATCAATTCTACAATATGGTTGATCATATAGCTTGGAATGGATTTTCGTATTAAATCATATGCAGCTGTTTGACCACTGAATTTTGAAATTTATTTTTAAAATATATTTATATGCTTTTATGCCAAAGAAACACCTGCCTGAGGGAATATTGCTGTGTCTGATAATGCAGTCCAACCTGTTAAAGAGGACACAAAGGCTAGAATTAGACCCCATCTGTTATTTAACCAGGTCTTCCAGAATGTTAATAATCTCAAAAGTTTTGCGAGTGACACACTGAGCATGGAATGTTGCTCTTCATTTACTTAAGATGCATCATCCTTCCGCATCATCCAAATACCATATTGTAACCCATCCCCCTTTGCCTTTAAAGTGGCTCCCTTCATATCTCTTCCTCACACAAGCCTTAGTTTGTTCACAGCACAGATGGACACTGGTACGTACCCTTATTCTGTGTAAATTTTTTTTTATGTATTGTATTTATTGTGTACATACATACATATATACATGCACACACAAACACACAATTGTAATTTATTGATATCATGTTTTTCTCCTGTTGGTACAAAAACAGAAGCGAAGAGATCATACATTAGCCTACCTAAGATGTTCATGGGTGATTTGGAAAAAAACTATCAGCTGGTAAGTAAATATGATTTCACTATAACATATATACCTACCTTACCTATATTACACAATAGCATAATTTGGTTGTTTATTTATGCAATGTGGCAGGAACATGGACTGATTGTTAAGCAGTTGAACGCCTTCATCAACGAAGGCTACATGCAGGCCTACTTCAATGACTGGGGAAACGTCACTGGGTGCAAGGTGAACTAAGAAATCTGAATTTACAGGAGTTTTGCAACAAAATGACTCTGGAACGGAAATTCCTCTAGCTACTCTTGCAGGCAGTGACTTCTGATCTCTCGCACAGATCCTTAAAAACTACAAGTCAGAAGACAGCAAGGCGATGGGCTTCGTCAGGTTTTCCACGGGGGAAGAGGCTGACAAGGCAGAGATGGCCGGCCCTCACTTCATCGGAGGCGACTTGGCGGTCGTGCGAAGGGTTGTTAGTCCAAAGGTAATTCCCTAACTTCCACTGATCCTCTAAAAGGCACACAAAACATCTTTAACATGATACTATAATTCATTTTTAAAAAAGGAAAATAAAATCCAGGGTATAGACAGGCCTGCATATTGTGCTATTCTGAGACGTTCTCAGTTGTTGGTGGTCACACCACCTGACCAGGTAGCCCTTTGTTTTTAGAGAGAATCTGGGGATGACCTGATCCTGAACTCCTCCGCCGCCAGCGGGTCTAAGCCCAGGGTCAGGCGCTCCATGGGCCTGGGCTACATCTTCGAGGACGCCCAGTGGCTGGACGGAGAGCTGACATGAACCAGATGTAAATGTGTAATGTATTGTGATGTCAATTGCAAAGATAGCAATCTGTAAGTACAGGTTTTGGTCTTTTCAAAAATGTCGAGTTTAAAATGTTTTTAATCCGGCTTTCTGCAATCTTTGTACCCATATCGTTTGTTATCTTCTTTACTCTACATCAGACATGAGTGTGATTTTACTGAATACTAAAGAAAATTATGTTTGTAATATATTAACCATAAATGTCTGGTGTGTCTGAAATAAATGATGTAGCAAATGGCTTGGAAACCGTTTCAACATTTAAATGAAATGAGACTGATTATTGAGTTCAATGCAGCACCGATAGGAGGCACTACTACACACTTTTGAGAAAAACATATTTGGGTCTTGTGAAGTTATTCTACAGATGCAGAGTTACCGGAATTTTTACTTCGTCAGCTCGCTGTCAATGGGACAATTTACGAGCTATGAATCTAGAGAAACAAACTTCTGTAGACTGTGGCCTCCGGGACAAAGGCAAAGGCGGATTATGTCTATGCCCTTTGGCAGAAAAAGAAATAACTCACTAAAGACAATGTTTGCAGATACTAACAAAAGAGAAACAATAACCAGAATACAAATTTGTCGTGACATACATTGAGCATGTATCACCATAGCCTACAATATAGTCCATGGTTACACCTTAAAAAGTAAAGATGCATCATGCAATATATATTATGAAGCTGCAACATATATAACGTTTAAAACCAATCAAACAGTGGGATATTGTTTATGCTATGAGCTATTTAAATAGAATAATAATATTCAGAGATAAATCTCACTCTTAATGTCGCTCTGGGGGCGGGGCTTGTTGGATCGGACCAATGACGGAACGCGGTGTTGATGACGCGCCGTGATCCAACCAGCCAACCGAAAGTGCGCCAATCCACCGTCGTTGTAAACATGGCGGAGAAAGAACCCGCAGCCGAGTTTAAAAAGGTAAGTAAAGCCCAGCTGTACCGGAAAACATGAGCATTTCGTTTCTTGAAACTGAGACGTATCTCTTCCATGCCCTAATACGTATCACTGAGTAATTAGTTTAATTTCAATGGCATTACATTAGTAAAAACATTGACAATGCGATTGGACAGACACCAGCATAACTACAGCATTCAAGTCACACACATCTTCGCTGCTGATAGAGTATCACCTTTATACCCTCACATGTTAGGGAATCCCCTCTTCGGAGTATCTTCACTAGTTGTGGAAGTCTGAATTAACACACATTAGTCCTACGTGAGGGGTTGTATCTTTTCGTCGTTCTGTTCCGTTTACTTTATTTGAGCGTTTTGACAAACACAGGCCTTTGTGAAAACGTGTCAATGGTTTAACATTAGGGGTTATCACTTCTGTACCCAAACCATTAAGGGTGTGCACTGTGCAGGAAAAAAACATTGTTGGAATCTAGATGTATTCCCAGCATTATTGCTTGCATCACGTGAACGTGTTCATTCAGTCATGTCTATTCACATAATACGTGGTTTATTCTACTACAGGAGACTGTCAGCAAGCTCCTGTCAGGTCACTTCAAGGAAGATAAAACCAGACGTGAGTCTGGTTCCATGTACTATTAAACCTAATGTAATGGTAAACTGAGCTGTCGTTGTGTTGACTGATTCATCTCCCCCCTCCACCAACAGTCAGTAGCGACGCCGCCATACTGATGTCCGAGATGCTGAAGGTGCTGGTTCAAGGTACGTCCACGGGGAAAGTAGTATGGTTTGTAGTATGGGCTTAATCATGGTTACAGTCTCAAAGAGCTTCACAGGCCCTGTTTCATGACACCGCCCTCACCCTAGCCCTCCAAAGAGGAAGGACACGTGCGCGCGCACACACACACACAGACACACACACACACACACACACACACACACACACACACACACACACACACACACCCTTAAGTAGAATGAAGGAACACAGAGTGGGGGCTCCCCCCTGCCAGGGACTGTTTGAACTGCAATGGGGTCCATAATTGACATCAATAATAGATTAAAAGCAAACTTTTCAAGTCAAATGAAATACTACAAATTAATAGAAAATGAGGAGTCCATGGTGATGAAGTGAAGGCTGGTGAGCCAGCTGGTATTTGACGGGGGGGGGGGGGGATAGGCATCCAGGCTAGTGCTGACTAACCGGTCCATCTAGCTGTAATGAGGGGTCTGTTATTGTTGTGAACGAGTCATCCAATGGGTGATGTTAACTTTTTCTTTTTTTTTTTCCCCAGAGGCGGCCATGAGGTCACTGAAGCAAGCTGAATCTGAGGATTGTAATAGAGTCCACATAGAGCACTTTGAGAAGATCCTTCCTCAGCTGGTAGGTCACTGAGCAGGGAAGATGTGTCGACGAGTCAGACAATGTTTTAATACACTATGGAATGAAAGTCTTCATCAAGTCTTCATTTGTTCATGTTATTCACAAAATATGGTCAACTGCAGGCTGTCTCTATTTTACCTAAATTATAATTTCCTTTAATATATATATATTTATTATTATAGTGATATTTAAGTAAAACATTAATTCAGCATCATCTTTTTTCTTTCTTTTTTTCACACATGCAACGAGCTCGGTAGACGGTTTTAGCCTGTCTAGAGCAACCAACCTTATGCTGACTTCTAAATCGGGCTTGTTTTGCAGTTGCTGGATTTCTAACCCCGGTTTCACCACAAGATGGCGCCAGACTGCCGCGCACAAAAAGCGGTTGTACTCTCCTTCGTGCTCGCTTTCTGTCGGGAGAAAGGACGCATCTTAAGAATCATTATCAACGTTTCCTGATGAAGATGAAGACAGCTTTGTTTATTTTAGAAAGAGTACATTTTTTAAGTCCGGTTATCAACAGCCACAAAAGCGAGAGTAAGTGCCCACCTGTGCTAACTCTAGCGCTAACAACAGGTGCTTGCGGGCCGCCGGGGCTGGCCTTCATCAAAGCCTCCCGGAGCAGTTGGGAGCAATTAGCGTAATAAGGGGCGCAGCCAGTCCCTTAGATGATGACAAGTGGCAGGGGGAAAAAAAAATACATGAACCCCCCTCCGGCCACTTTGAAGTTCCCTTTTGCTGTCCTGCGATGTTTGGTTAGAGGTTGGGAGGGGAGGAGGGGTGTAGGGGGTTGGTGGTGGTGGTGGTCGGGGTGGGGGGGGGGGGCTACTGGAGACCTCTGGCGCAGGGGAAAGTTGAACGGCGGCGTTCGTACAGTGAATGCCTGCGCTTGTGTTGGACCACACGCATAGATTAACCCCCTGCGCTTGAAAGGAAGCATAAAACACATTGGAACGCGGCCCAAAGATGAGTATAGTGTGTGGTTCTTCAGGTAAACAAACACAAGGGTTAGCTCTCTGTGTGTGTGTGTGTGTGTGTGTGTGTGTGTGTGTGTGTGTGTGTGTGTGTGTGTGTGTGTGTGTGTGTGTGTGTGTGTGTGTGTGTGTGTGTGTGTGTGTGTGTGTGTGTGTGTGTGTGTGCCCGTGTGTCAGTACTGTTGGTCAGCATAGCTGCGTGACACCTCCCCTCGTGTTGAAGCTGTGTGGCCCTCGCTGACTCACTGCACTTCCTTCGACTCACTGGCGCTGGAGCCCACAGAAGTAAACGTTGGGATGCTAGTACGGTCAGGGGGGGGACGAGCCCAGTGGGGGGTTACCATGGAGAACCGGTTCTGTGGTCGGCATTCGTTGATGAGTATGATGATGATGACAATAAATTGAAAAAAGTCAGGATATCTGTGGTGTGTTTTTTGGACTTTTATTCCGTTTTATGTTACATTTGATATTGCATTAAAGTCGAAAAACCGGTGCATGAGATTTAATTATAAAATGTTTGATTTGCCTCTGTCAGCTCATCGGCTTCATATATTATGTATATGCACACACACACACACACTCTCTCACACCCACCCACTCGCACACAAAGAAAGAATGAGTTTGGGGGATTTGGCCTGGACATTTCTTTCCACCAAGACGTGGAGATGGTATGAGGTAGTCCACTACTGTACCGCTTTCCTCCTAATGCATCTTAGTGGAACAAATTACATCTGAAGGCTGGATTATTAAACATACGCAAGCAGTTAAGACTAAAAAGAAAAGCATTGGGGAACGTGGAGGAGCGTAATGAGTTCAAGCTTTTCTTGATCACACTTTAAAGGCTGGGAGTGTCAGCAGCCTGGGCAGGCGCATGGGAGACGCTCTCTTCCAGCTTGCTGACTGTTCCGGCTTGTAGACTCTTCCAGTGTTCTGTCTTTGCTGGTCCAGCTTGCTGACTGTTTCCGCTTTCTGTCTGTTCCGGCTTGCTGACTCTTCCAGCTTGCAGACTCTTCCAGCTCTCTGCTCTACCAGCTTGCTGACTGTTCCAGCGTTGTCTTTTCTGGCTTGCTGACTGTTATGATTCGCAGACTCTTCCAGCGTTCTGCTCTTCCAGCTTGCTGACTGCTCCAGCGTTCTGTCTTTTCTATCTTGCTGGCTGTTCCACCTTGCTGACTGTTCCATCTGCTGATTTCCAGCGGGCGGACTGTTTAATGAAAACCATTAATTGGCTCTTTTATTTCAATTTTGCATGATGTCAATAAAATGTCAATAAAAGGTACTTGATATTTGATTAGTGTTTCATCTCGGGCTGTGAGTTCCATTGAGATGGTCATTGGTCGGTGGGCCTCCCTGTGATGCAGGTTCTTGTCCGCAGAGTTAATTTCCAATTTCAACCAATATCCAATGTGTTGATCATAACATGACAGTAGGCATTTCCGTTATTATAATAAAATCGTATGGGTTTGACCCAGGAAAAACGTGAACGATATACACAAATAGTTTCTTCTCTGTGTTCTTCTTAGATGATCCAGGTCCTCTGCAGTCTACAAATTCAAAATACAAATACAAATACAATACAAAAACTCATGGTCGGCTTCCAATTTGCACCTCTTATTGTTGTTGTTTTTTTAGACAGAAAAATCCCAACAACTTGTGTTACTTTGAGGTATCCTGAAGCATTCTCGACAGAACGGAGAGAGAGAGAGAGAGAGACACACACATTTGTTGTTTGCCA
>NC_140271.1:14996068-15181852 GCF_964030765.1 Micromesistius poutassou | reverse complement strand
GGGGGAAAATCTTCCTTAAAGTTTGGGATGGGAGGGGGGGGGGAGGGGGAGGGGGGGGGGGGGGGGGCGGCATGCAGATTGGTGGAGAAAGAGACATCAAAAGGAGAGAGAGAGGGAGAAGAGGGAGGAAGGGAGGGAGAGAGAGGGAGAGAGAGAGAGAGAGAGTGACGGCGAGCAAGATTGAGAGCGAGAGAGAATGAGAGTGAGAGAGATTGAGAGTGAGAGAGATTGAGAGCTTGAGAGAGCGAGATTGAGAGCGAGAGAGAGAGAGACAGAGCTAGAGTGAGAGACAGCGAGAGAGAGATTGAGAGCTAGAGAGAGAGAGAGAGAGAGGGAGAGAGAGAGAGAAAGAGAGCATGAGAGAATGTGAGTAAAAGCCAAAGCGACAGAGCAGTCAATGTGTGAACAACTGTCCATACAGCAGTGATCAGTGCACGGTTCCCATCACTTCCAACCGTTTCATGCGACCTGCCAACGTGAACCACAGCTGGAGATAAGTGGCCACTGGGCAGAAGACAACACGTCTCCTCTCCTTGTGACGCCAAACCACCGGACCCTTCCGTGGACTGTGGATCTGCACACACATCCAAAACCAGGGCATCACCTATGTGTGTGTGTGTGTGTGTATGTGTGTGTGTGTATGTGTGTGTGTGTGTGTGTGTGTGCATGCATGCGTACGTGTGCGTCCAGCATTCATCTGCGAGTGATTTCCAGTCCGTCCACGGTGGAGGATGACGTGTGATGAAGCAGAGGGTGGGGGTCAAAGTGACTGGACTCAATATGCGACGGCGCAGAGAGAGAGAGAGACAGAGAGAGAGAGAGAGAGAGAGAGAGAGAGAGAGAGAGAGAGAGAGAGAGAGAGAGAGAGACACACACACCGTGCTTCTGAGGGCCCCCACCACATGTCTGAATCTATACAAGCATCGTTTGAAGATCCCAATGAATACCAGAAGTCCTGCCGGTCCTGCGGGTCTGTCCGTCGTCCCGGACCCGTGGTCTTAACCCCGCTGGGCATCACAACACCGCCCAGTCCGTCGCCTTGATAGGGTCTTAGATTTTAAGCCGATGCAAACGTAAAATAGTATTTATGACGTTGTTTCTGCATATGGCTCAGAAGCTGACGCGCACCTTGCGATCCATCCTCTTGGTTCAGTTTATGTTGTGAAAAAGGTTCAGATTCTGAGCTGGCCATAGGTCCTGGGTTCTGCTTTAGGGAATATAGAAGTGAAGGAGTCAGAAGAAGTTTTAAATTGATGGCACAACATGACTCTTTTAAGGGCTGTCTCGTTTGAACAATGGCATCTTAATGCGTGTCAATCACTGTCATGACGGCGGTTCCCCTCCAAAGTCGTGTCCGCCGTTTGAAGCTTCAGTTAAACGCAACGGGGTTCTGTTTAAATGTCCCCCGCTTAACACAACGCTCTTGTTCGGGCTTCCTTTGAGCGCGTCGCCCACATAGCGTCTAATAGATATTCACAGTGTCTTTACGCTTTTATTGTACGCGACGCTTAGCACATCCCTTCCACGCAGCGGGATTAAACCAATTTAGATCGCATCCCTGCAGGCGTTCAATGCATTTACATTTTTTACTGCGTCTTCACGCGCTGTAATGTAAAGCTTTGAGCCCAATTGGTTAATTTATTACGTAATGGCTCGGCAGAGTTTCAGGCGGATGAAAGTCCTCCCAGGATAGGCTGCATTGTGCTGCGATGGACGGTCATTCAAGGTTCAGTGTAAATAACGAACACGCAAATAAATTAAATTAATCCTTAGTTCCTAAAATATGTTAATGTCGGGCCAACCCTCTTTCAGGATGCACGAGTCGACTTAAAATATACAGTAGACCCGGGGAACTTTGAAGGGAGCCGAGAAGGGGAGGCGGGGTAAGGGAGGGGGGGAGGGGGGGGGGAGGTTAGGGGGGGAGTGATGGTTGCTTTGATCTTTTGGGGCCCCTTGATAAAAGAAAGCGTCCGAGTCCGTCCTTTTTCTCCAAAGCTAAACATCACCGCTGAAGAGTTGGATGGCTTTGTGTTCGAGGCTCCACTGTTTATGTTGTCTGTCCTCCTTGACTCAGGACGTGCAAAATGTAATCCGCAGTTTTATGCTCCACAGCAACGAATTAAAACATTGGTTGTGTTTCACCTGTAACGCTTTAATTATGAGGAATTGCGAAAACCAAACTATTGTTCATTATTTATATTAGTATCATTATTATTACTATTATTGTTGTTGTTGTTATTATTATGTTTATTATTCACGGCACCTCAGACTTTGTTTTTTTTTATTGTATGTTGCGTGTTCCCCCACTTAATTCTGAGGCTACATTGTCTATACAAGACGCGTATTCTCACTCCATAAATTCGCGTGGAATGGGAAATAGGCATTTCAAAGCCAATGAAAATCACCACATCAAATAAAACATCTCGGGATCAAAAGAACCAACGCATGGACATTTTTTCCCTCTATAAATTAAAAGGGGGGGTAGTCTGCCCCGCTTGATCATGCGCGGGCCCTGCCCACCGCAGCGATTGGCTGACGGGACCCACAAGGGGGGAAAGTTTGAATAAAATACAAGCGCATGGCACGAGTGTTGTCATTCAAGCCCGCATGCTCGCTCCTTCCCCGGCCCCTGAGTTGTACTAGTCAGGCTGGACAGGTCGACCCGTTATACCGAGAGCCACAAGAGATACCGCTGGACACGTTTTTGACTGTAGTCTAGTCAATCACTCGGAACAAACGAAGGGAAGACTCAACTCGGTTTAGTGCGCTGTTGTTGTTGTTTTACTACACCGTTATTATCTTTTTATTTTTATTTTTTATAATTCTTTATTTTTGAAGAAGCGTAGGCCTGTTGTCCAGGCAAACGTCGAGGGGGTTAAATTTGGACCAAGCCGCCTGCGTGGTTGTACCGTACTCCGCGTGGATAAGATGACAGCGGTGCGCCTCGTCTCCTCGGTGGTGCTGCTGGTGCTGATGCAGTCCGGGGTGTTCTGCGCGCGGAGGTTCCGCGGTGGTCGCAACCCGCAACCACGGCGGGCGCCGCCCTCCCCGGCGTACCGGGACCGGGCAGACACCACGGAGAGCTTCCCTCTGGATTTCACCGCGGTGGAGGAGAACATGGACAACTTCATGACCCAAGTGAAGAACCTCGCCCAGTCGCTGTACCCCTGCTCGGCGCAGAAGCTCGACTACGACATGAAGTTGCACTTGTTGGAGAATACGTCCGTCACATGCAACGACGGCAGTCCTTCTGGGTACGTAGCTGTAATAACTTCAAACCCCCTGTCTAGATAGCTTTGAGGCCAGGCGTACAATTGACAACGCACGACTGTTCTCCGGTTGAACTTCTTGACGCAAGGTCAATTCCGAAAAAAAATATGCAGGCTGTCGTCGAAGCGACAACGGGGTTGAATGATCAGAGCACACGCCGGGCTGGCCGGGCTGGCCGAGGACAGCGAGCTGCTTCGTGTCAGCGGCAGCGGCCCGTGGAGGAGGAGGAGGAGGAGGAGGAGGCGGAGGAGGAGGAGGAGGAGGAGGAGGACAGCCACATGGCTGGACGCTTCATTTCCTTTGGTCTAAATTACAATGCAGCATTCTGCTGGGTACACCGCGTTGGAGAGATGCTTGCGATTCTTTTCTATTCCCGATTGAGTGCTGGGAGTGCAACACGGTATATTTCCGAAGTTGGTGCCTTTTGGGGGAGCCGCTCTAACGCCACACCGCAGCAGGGAGAGCATCTCCCCGTTCCTTTATCTGCTGTGCGATCCATTGTTGACAATGAGATTAGGGGTAAATCTCTTTGTTATTGGGGAAGCCTGGACGAGTTCTCCTCTTAAGGAGGATAAGCCATTGCTCTGAAAGCATTTTAATGTCAGACAGATCCTCCTTTCCTTTGAGTCGTGTAGCAAAAACAGATCCGCTATGTGGAGACTGCTCGGTTGTTGTGTTGTTTTATTGGAGGAAAAATCATATTGTGGAAGATAAATATATTGATCAGTGATCACAGTGCTACATTTATGAACAAGCAGAAAAGGCATACCTATAGGTTAACGGTAATGCTGCAACAATATATTATGTATTATCAAGACAGGTTAAATTTAATTAAAAACACAGATAAAGTTGTTATTAGTTAAAGTTATATCCATGTGTTATACAGTTGTACCTTTAAGCCATTTTATTTATTTAATTTTTTTATTTTTTGATCATAAACATGTATATTCTGAATCAGTTCAGTGGAGGCAGATTGGTGGCCATAACTATAGATCTAGATCTATAGATCTATTGGCTGATCTAGTATCCCATCTTAATTCCTGGGTTAAAAGTGGACACTGGGGAGCTAAGCTCGGGACGAGGACGAGTAGACACTGACTATTGTTGGCAGATGCTCAGCGCTGTCTCCAGATGCCATGGTAGCAGTGTGCCAGTCCTCTGGAGTACTGGTCAATAATAATATTGTTCTTACAACAATGTTTTTTTTTTCTATCTATCTTCTTTTTCCTTTCTTCTAACTATGGGGTATAATCCATGAACTAAGGATTAAGGACTAAGGATTGAACATATTATTAAAAAAAGTAAAAAAACGAAGTTGAAAAGTCATGCGCCGTGACTCTAAATGTATTCATGTTTCAGCCTCTCAATTAATCCCATGTTGAGAACATAAGTCATAGTTCCATGCCTGAATTGCTCTCATGCTCCGCCGCACTATAGTCGACTGAATAAAGTCAGATGTATTTCCCCAGTGGTGACAATAAAACCCTGCACTTTGTAAATCAAAAAGGTTATACGAGCAGCAGACTCATAGTACTAGCCTTCTAGCGCTGAAATACTGCTCGTCTTGGCTTGGCCGCACGTTGTCTCTACTGTTGACCGTCCGAACAAGGCTACGAGGCATTCAACGGCAGCCAGAATGTGATTAAATGTCTGAGCAAACAGTGCCGACGAGCTGCCAAGGCCGTTTCCTTTGATGCTGTTTGATGCAGTGGATTCTGCCGATTGCTGAGAGCAAAGTCACTGGTTAAGTCTGGTGGACGATGTACAAGAGCCGAGGTCTTGAAGTCTGCTGTGGAGGACTGGAATCTGCTGTCTGCACATGGTCTGAATTTATTTTAGGTTGTCATTTTAATTTCATCTTTGGTGAGGAAAGTATAGGAAGGGGGAAAAGTATAATATATGTATATATATATATATATATATATATATATATATATATATATATATATATATATATATATACACACACAAGGCTATAAACAGGATATGTATACTGATGCAGAGATGGCCAATCTTGTAATCTTCTGCGATAATAGAATGCCCCGCGTTGCAGTATTTCAATGGACTTTTGAACCTCCGTTTCTCTTCGGATCACCTGGGTTTGACAGTACAGAGACAGGTTGTGTATGCGGGTCCCGCAGCAACAACCCCTAGACAACATTGAACTTGTGCTCGTCCAGAATACCAGCGCTGCTTTATTCCCGTGTGTCCGTGATGTTTTCATTCCTTCGCGCTGAAAGGATGATTGCAGGACACTGTTCAGGAATGAATGACATCAGAGCAGCCGGACAGAATATGATGGTACACACCGGTCGCCATGGCAACGTACACACTGAAGATGAGAGGGAACATTGCGTCGTTTATTTTTTTTTCCCCCAACCCCGTCATGTGGGTTGCAAGGGTTGCCCTCTATCAGCCAATCGGGCTTATCCACCTTGATCCGCGTAATCTCCAGGCTAAATTCATGTAGGTGACATGTTTTTTTATTTTTATCTATCTTGTAACTTGAGACACAAGGAGTCTTTGTTCGGGGATGACTCGGCCACATGACAATTGTGTATGTTACAGATCTCCTTTCCCTTGTTTCTTCAGCGTTATCGAATGTAACGTTTTTGATGTTCAGTTTGAAGTTCACGTTGCTTTCAATTGAAGCTAATGCATGTGTGTTGGAAGGCGATTCATGAATGAAACCCTTCCCTTGCAGATACTACCTGAAGGAATCACGAGGCAGCCGGCGTTGGTTAATCTTCTTGGAAGGTGTGTGTGTGCTCTGAAAAATATCCCACAAACATTCCCTGACTCAACCTGTCTCCTCTGCTGTTCTAATCCACAAGTGAAGGATCTCTGATCTTTTAAAACAACACTGACATCTAAACTCACAGGTTTTTTTCCATGCAATGATCAAGAAAAATGTTTTGGCGAAAATATGAAAATAATGGAAAACATTGAACGTGACAAATAAACACATGGTAACCTGTGTGTCTCTGGACCTCTGTCCGTCTGTCCGTCTGTCTGTCTGTCCTCAGGTGGCTGGTACTGTTTCAACAAAGAGAACTGTGACACTCGATACGAGACCATGAGGCGGCTGATGAGCTCGTCCAAGTGGCCCCAGACCAAAACAGGTCAGCCTCACACCGGTGACGAGACGGCCACGGTCCCCCGCTCACACACACACACACACACACACACAGTGTCACACAGACAACCCTCTCCTCAGCACCACCGGTGCCACGGAAACGGGACATGAGCTAATGGCTATTGAAGCGTTGGTGAATTAGGCCTGCCGTCATTCATACTAAATAAATAAATAAATAAACTTAAATTTGAGCAACAATGGCCTGAAAAAAAAGGAAGCAGAAGCTAAGGCACAGGGCTTTAGCTTCTGCCCAGTAGTTTACTACTTATATTACAACCACTGCATCTCCTACCACTAGTACTACTAGGACTACTAGTAGTACTACTAGTACTACTAGGACTACTGGACCACCGGGGGTCATGTGATACTGTAGTGACTGTACTGCGCTACGGCTAACGCATTGAGATCTCACCAGACAAGCAAGAGAGTGAGTGCGAGTATGAGTGTGTGTGTGTGTGTGTGTGTGTAAGAGTGTGTGTGTGTGTGTGTGTGTATGTGGTCTCGGTGGTGAGATGAAGGAGGGGGGGGGTTGCAGCAGACGCCGTAGCCCTACCTGGTGCCCTGTGCTCACCTGCCCTCTCATTGGGCGGTAATGACTGTAATCCAACTGTGGTGATGATCATGAGGAGGAGGAGGAGGAGGATGTTTGGGGGGCGGGTGGCCGGGTGCTCTTGAGGATACATATTGATCTGTTGTTGTTGTTGTTGTTGTTGTTGTTTTGGTCTCTGCAGGGACAGGGATTCTGTCTCCGCTGCCCGAGGAAAACCCACACTGGTGGAACGCAAACATGGTGTACGTTAACTCATGACCGTATCTGTGTGTGCGTGTGTGTGTGTGTGTGTGTGTGTGTGTGTGTGTGTGTGTGTTAATGTGTGTGTGTGTGTGTGTGTGTGTGTGTGTGTTAATGTGTGTGTGTGTGTGTGTGTGTGCGCCTGTGTGTGTGCGAGTGAGTGTGGTAATGTGTGTGTGTGTGTGTGTGTGTGTGGGAGAATGCTCATTCTGTGTGTAATATGTATGTGAATGTATACGATTACGTGTGGGCATGTGTCTGTTAATGTGTGTTTTTAAGTCGGCGCTGCCTAATGATAGCTGCTCTCTCCATCCGGAGCACTTCCTTCCTGTGCTCGGTGGCTGTAATAGTCCCCACGCAGACGCGTGTCTAAGGCCTGTCTCTGGTGTGTCTCACGCAGGTTCATCCCCTACTGCTCCAGTGACGTCTGGAGCGGGGCCTCCCCCAAGACAGACCAGAGTAAGCTCTCTTTTGCTTCCCTCAACCTCGTTTCACACAAAGTGTTTTGGATGAGTTTTCATCCAAAATAGTGTGTAGCTGTTTGTTTCAAAATAGTGTGCTCTTGTTTGTTTTTTTCTCACCAAAACCTCTTGGGTGTCTCCGTGTCGTGTGTTCAGACAGCTACGCCTTCATGGGCTCCCTGATCATCCAGGAGGTGGTGAAGGACCTCCTGTCCAAAGGCCTGGACAACGCCAAGGTTCTCCTGTTGGCAGGCAGCAGGTTCGTGGATTTTTTCGTCCGTGTGTGTGTGCCTGTGCGTGTCTGTGTGCGAGTGTGTGTCTGTGTGTGTGTGTTTAATGCCATCCCAGTGTGTTGCTGTATGTAGTCAGTGCATCGGTACATACATGAGCACAGCTGTAGCTCCCGTTAGGCTTTGCATTCCCTGATCCAGTACCCGGTTCAGGGTGTTGCGTGTGCCCGTTTATCTCCCAACCCGCACGCCACATGACCTTTTTAGAGATTCCATTCCATTCATCATCATATGGTAAATGGTAAATGGACTGCATTCATATAGAGCTTTTATCCAAAGCGCTTTACAATCATTGCCTGACATTCACCCATTCACACACACATTCACACGCCGACGGCGGTGGCGACCATGCAAGGCGACAGCCAGCTAGAGATCGAACTAGCAACCTTGCAGTTACCAGCCAACCCGCTCAACCTCATGAGCCGCTGCCGCCCAGGTATCGCTTGTGTGTTTGTGTTTGTGTTTCTGCTGCACCCCCCGTCCCTAATCGCCCTGTCTGTCCCCCTCTGTGCAGCGCCGGCGGCACGGGGGTCCTGCTGAACGTGGACCGCGTGGCGGAGCAGCTGGAGAGCCTGGGCCACACCGCCATCCAGGTGCGCGGCCTGTCCGACTCGGGCTGGTTCCTGGACAACAAGCAGTACCACTGCACCGACTGCGTGGACACCGTCAGCTGCTCCCCCACCGAGACCATCCGCAGAGGCATCAAGTACGGCACCCTGTCTCCTATCGCGCCCGTGATTGTGCGTTTGCGCGTTTGTGCGTTTGTGTTATTTGGTCGTATGTGCGTCACAGAGGGAATTTCAGCCGGTCGCAAATAATCCACTGTTGCTTAAAAACCATGTGGTGCAATATAATGACCGACTGAAATTCACTCTGTGACGCACAAACGACCAAATCACACAGAGTGAATTTCAGTCGGTCGTTATATTGCACCACATGGTTTTTACGCAGCCCTGCATGTAACGAACACATTTACAAAAAGCCCCACAATTATGAATGGATGATTGCAAAACATGTGCAGACGCACCTGCTGTGAGATATCTGTTCATTGACACATTGCATTGACCTTTGACCTGCCGCCCCCCAACAGGTACTGGGGTAGCGTGGTCCCGGAGAAGTGCAGACAGACCCACGAAGGGGAGGAGTGGAACTGCTTCTTTGGATACAGAGTCTTCCCGTCAATAAAGAGTGAGTGTCGATGAGGAACAACTCAACGTACACAATTCATACTTTTCATCATTGATATACATAATGGGTAACCTCACTCACCGGACCCGACCATGCTGTCTCCGTTGTCTCCGTGTCAGGCCCGGTCTTCGTGGTCCAGTGGCTGTTTGACGAGGCCCAGTTGACGGTGGACAACATCCAGCTGACGGGGCAGCCCGTGCAGGAGGGCCAGTGGCGCTACATCCAGAACCTGGGCATCGAGCTGAGGAACACCCTCAAGGACGTGCCGTAAGAACCCCTCTCCCTACTCCCTAGGCTCACCACGTGTGGTTAGAGGAAGCCTGCATGTTTGGTTTGAATACTGTGTTTTAGATCTTACAATTCCACTTAATTTCACTTCACAAAGGTTCTGTAAATATAACGATGCACCAGTGTGTGCGTGTGTGTGTGTGTTTGCGTGTGTGTGTGTGTAGGTGTGTATGTTTGTATGTATGTCTAATAATGGTGTCCTCCCTGATTTCACAGAGCCATGTTTGCGCCGGCCTGCTTATCCCATGAAGTTATCACCAGAAAGTGAGTATCACTCGACCCCGCCATCTGCTCTCAACAGATGTACGCAAAACGAGGAGGACACAACAGAAGCCTCGGAGCCCCAAAGGCGTCTGTTGTCATTCCCGGTTCCTAACACAGCATCTAAGGAATCCGTTTGTGTGACTCTTACTATTATTGCGTTGCGTAAACGTTCTCGTGAGCTGACAGCGCCCTCTTGTGTCCGCTAACCCAGCTACTGGATAGACGTGCAGGTGAAAGGCACGTCCCTGCCCCGGGCCCTCCACTGCTGGGACCGCAGCCTCCACGACAGCAACCGCCACAACAAGGCCCCGCCCAAGGGCTGCCCGGTGCACCTGATCGACAGCTGCCCCTGGCCCCACTGCAACCCCACCTGCCCCACCATCAGAGACCAGTTCACGGGGCAGGAGATGAACGTCATCCAGTTCCTCATGCACATGGGCTTCGACGTGCAGAAGATGGCCCAGCAGCAGGGCATGGACCCCGCCAAGCTACTGGGCATGCTCAGTAGCGGCAGCTAAACGTCCCCGCTGTGGTTTCAGCACCAAGCTACGACAAACAACAAAACAACGGCTGGTCTCTCTCTCGCCTCTCTCTCTCTCTCGCTCTCTCTCTCTCGCTCTCTCTTCTCTCTCTTGGCCCGGTCTTCCACAGCTGATACCTCTGATGTAAACGCCCCCCCCCCCCCCCCCCCCCCCCCCCCCCGCCCATCTCTCATTACCCCCCCCCCCCTCCCCTCCATTCCAGCTTCTTTAGCTAGTCCTTTAGCCCACACCTCAGTCCGAAAAAACAAGGGCTATGTTTCTGCGTTGTTTATGTCTACCTGGGTACATACAGATTTTCAAGTACCTATTTTTTATTTCCACAACCCAGTGCTGGTGACCGGTTCCAAGGACAACAAGCCTACACAAGGCTTGCTAACTCTCCTCTTAATTTATGTTTTGGTTAAAACGGAAAATAAATATATATTTATATATCTCAAATGTAATCCAGTTTTAAGGATGCTCGTTGATATGCTTGTTTTTTTCGGTCGGTTTTGATTTATTTGACGTATATTTGATCTTTTTTTTTTTTTTTTACACGGTAAGCTACGACAGTGACGTTATGTGTTTTGTGTAGTCGCTCAGTCAAGCGTTTGTCAGGATATATGTTCTTGTCGTCTTCTATAGTTGGATTCACCTTAGACCCTCCCACCCGGGGCCTGAGTCACGGTTTAAAACGCACAACACACATTGTTTTTGCAAGAAAATATACCTTCATGTTCACAGAGTGAGGAAGAAAAATAAATGATAAAAACACAGGTCTCTTTAAGGAGTTAGATAACACAACTCATTACTCATAAGCTATGAGTACTTAAAGGAAATAATGCAGGCATTGGCACAGAGATGAATTATTAGACCAAATGAACAAATTCAACGCACAACATTCATTGACACACATACCATTTTTCGCTAAATGTATTAATTTATGAAAACAACTTTGTTAGAAAGGATAGAGAAAACTGGGTGAAATGATTCGTGATTTTATACCTTTTTTTAATCTGTGTAATTATGAACACCACTGTGGCATAACCAGAAGAGAAGACCAGTCAAAACCCACGCCAAGGATATGTGTTTGTGTCAGAACGTGATTTCAAGACGAGGTCACCTCAGAAGTCCAGCATTTCTCAGAACCAAGTGCATTCAAAGGGAGACAAATATTGTGTATAATGTTTTGGAGTATTTGTATAGGTCATGTTATGTGTTTACTATATAACTTCCATCGTTTATTTGACAATAGAATCACTTTTTAATATAAAGACGTTGTATGTGTGTATTGCTGTCTTATAAATGCTGTTTTTAAAGGACCTTTATTTTACATCACACGAGACAAGGAAAGGTATTACTAATTGTAATTTTGTTCTGTAACATATTTTTTTAACAGAAAGAAAAACTCAAGCTACATTAGTAATTTACATATTTATTTTGTTATGTAAATCATATTTATAAGTGCTATTTTCACAAAGAAGTGATTCTTTGTAAATTGTAAATATATTACTGTTTTATTTTCTTTTTGTGTTGATTGCATGTCTTTGTATCAGACTTTAAGGAAAAAGACCAATTACAGATATATTTCAAGATAATATTTTGTGTTGTGTTGTCATTTACCATTATACCAAAACATGAATATCTATAATTCTATATATAAGAATTTAACCTATATATTTAGCATAAAAAAGCAAGCCAGCTACAAAACCCACCATCACTGCTTTAATGAAGGTGCACCACTAAAGTCTACCCTCCTATACATCTGTAAAATGTAGACAGTAATTAAATCTAAAAGCGTCTTCCAGCAGTACATTTCCTCACCTCCTAATCCCCATGACGGGCATAAAATAGTGTATCATTTTGGATATTAACAGACATCATACCCTGTCTATCATAACAGTGAACAAGAAGCAGCTTGGCCTTGGAAGAGCTACAACTCTCAGTCTCCAGGCCCCCTACCTTCCACTCCCCTCTAGAAATACGACCCCCTCACCCCCCCTTACCCTTGTCACGTTTGGGCCTACCGCCCGGCTGCCCAGTTGCCGAGGCGGGCATTTTGGCTTCCACCCCACCCCATGTGTGGAGCATAGACCCCCTATTTATAGAGCATGGTGTGGCCTCCGGACCTTGGGTGGAGCACAACCTTTCATTTCGGGAACCACCCCTAGGAAAAGTTCTGGAGTGCACGTCGACTCACAGCGGAGCAGAGCGCAGGACTTGAGTCGCGAGAACTGGCAGATCAAACCGAGGAAGGCAGAGACGGCAGAGAGAGAGAGAGAGAGAGAGAGAGAGAGAGAGAGAGAGAGAGTGGACGACAGGTGAAGCCGGCTTGAGGGGCTTGAGGGGCTTTCGGCGCAGGGGGCTTTCAGCTGGACAGAAGACGGATCCTCTGGGAGTTGACTGACACCGGACCCCGGACCGCTCAGTCTGAAGGCCAGGGCCTGTTGTTGATGTTGGGAGAAGCGTCTCAACGTAGGACATGGCCTGCCGCTCTCTGGACAAAGCCTAACCTGAACTGGGGGGAGATACGGAGAAACGGAAGACCCAAAGACTGCAGAGCGAGAATACCATTTCAGGCTTTGCCGTATGCTTGCTGTGTAGAAAGGACCAGGCTGGGGTAATATGCCTTTGTGTTTTCTAAGCCATGCTTAGGTGGACAGCAATATCTTCTATGAACATATAGTTTGTTTCGAAGAATAATAACTGGGTAAACCAAGCCTTTGATTAAAATACAAATAGATCTGGTCCAGCTGACGACATTTTACAATTGTCTTTGTATATTTTTTCTTTTTCTTTTATGAATTCAACAAATATCTTCTGCTTTTGTCTGCCCTACACAACGTCACCTCACAGCGGCTGGATGTAATTCGAGCTCCGGCACACCGCGGTAATTACAAAGCACACAGAGGAAAAATCTTTTACTGACATTTGTAATTAAGGCCCATCTATAAACGGCGACTGGGGAAAGGGCGAGGTCTCTGCAGAGGGAGAGGAGCAGGCCACAAGCCCTCCCGGACCGGAGAACGAGGCCTCCCCCCTCGAGGAAACCCACGGCGCACGGTCCCCCAGCGGACGGACTGCTGCAGAGGCCATGGACCACCAAGGCGGACACTACCTGAACAAGGCGGCGGTCCTATCCCCGCTGGGCGCCGCCCGCATGTGCCAGCTGTTCCTGGGCTGCAGCATCATGGCGCTGGTGTCGCACGGCGCCGGCTTCAGCGCCAGCTACGGCGTCTTCTGCATGTTCGTGTGGTGCTTCTGCTTCGCCGTCACCCTGGTGGTGTTCGCCCTGGACGTCACGCGGCTGCACAGCTGCATGCCCATCTCCTGGGACAACTTCACGGTGGCCTTCGCCATGCTGGCCACGCTCATGTACATCACCGCCACCGTGGTCTACCCCGTCTACTTCCTGGACAGCGAGTGCCCGGAGGGCGACTGCGCTGCCTGGGGCTACCGCATCGCCGTCACCGTGTGCTCGGGCCTCTGCTGCTTCCCGTACGGCGCCGAGGTGCTGCTGACCCGCGCCAAGCCCGGCGCGGTGGTGGGCTACATGGCCACGGTGTCGGGCCTGCTGAAGGTGGTGCAGGGCTACGTGGCGTGCATCATCTTCGGCGCGCTGGCCAACGACGAGGGGTACTGGCAGTACGAGGCCACGCAGTACTGCGTGGTGGTGTACAGCCTGTGCTTCACCCTCACCCTGGTGGTGGTGGCGCTGACGGTGTCCGGCAGGACGGCCGCCCTGCCCTTCCCCTTCGACCGCTTCGTGGTCGTCTACACCTTCTTCGCCGTCATCCTGTACCTGAGCACGGCGCTCGTCTGGCCCATCTTCAGCTTCGACCAGAAGTACGGCGTCAGCGCCCGGCCCGAGGACTGCCCGCGCGGGGTGTGCCCCTGGGACAGCAAGCTGGTGGTGGCCGTGTTCACCAACGTCAACATGGTGCTGTACTTTGTGGACCTGGTGTACTCGCAGAGGATCCGCTTCGTGTCCAACTCTGTGGTCTGAGGACCTGTGCAGGGAGACCCGCTCGAGGGCGGGGGTCCTTGACTTCGGAAGAAGAAGAAGAAGGAGAAGAAGAAGAAGAAAAAGATACACAGACTCACAGGCAGATGCGGGACGCTCTCTAGGCAGATCAAGTCACTACGAAGATCACTTTAGAAAGACAACCCTGCAGCACTTTGTATGTGATACTCTTTATTCCTATTTCCAAGTGTTCCACATCATTGTTACAATTATTATTAAAGGTGTGTAGGTATGATTTAAGAGTTGTCAAGAGAGAGAGAGAGAGCAGAAAAGAGCAGAACAGAGCAAGATTGTGAAACAAAACAACTCTCTCTCGCCGATTCCTCCCTCACTACGATTGGCCGCCATTGGGAAGCGTCGCATTCACGCACCTCTGATTGACAGACAAGATGGATTCCCCAAACCAATCAGGGAAGAGTTGCCTTGATTGGAACAAATTGAGACGGGGGCGGTCTAAATCCTCAATGGGCTCATACAGAGGCAGACGCAGTCAACTCTAAACAGATATTATCAATACACAGAGCATTTCACTCATTAATGGTTGACGAATGAATGGTGTCTTTTCAAATAATAGCTCTTACATCTTACCTACAGCCCCTTTAAACGTATATGCTGCCACGCTTTAACAGTGTCATATGTGACGGGCCTGCTGTGTGCTGCCTACAGAGGGACTTTCCCCATGTCCTGCAGTGTCCTTGGAAGGCCCGAGGGGTCTGGCTGTGAGTCGTCCACAGAGGACAGTGAGGATTATCACCCTCAGCATACTACTGCAACTCCTGTCACACAGACTCGAGATGGTCTGAAACAACATGGAGACTTCTCTCTCTCCCTCTCTCTGTCTCTCTCTCTCTCTCTGGACAGCTTTGTTACAGATATGCTTAATTTTTACTGCATCTTGAAGTGTATATTATTTATATTATAAGCAGGGCATGATGGAAGATATAACTAGACCACTGGTATATTGTTGGTGACATTTGGCTACCATACAAATTATTTTCTGTTGCGTTCACTGTCATCATTTAAATGTTAGTTATTTTGTATTTTAACCTTACAGCGACAAGAAGATACAGCTTGAATAATTGAAAATGAATAATAAAACGCATTTAAATGTTCATGATGATTTTTGTGTACAAAAACTGTAGTAAAAAAATAAACCAAAACATGTTGTTTCTCCACATGTTCTATTGACACATAATGATAAATGTATGTGTTATACATGTCAGAATGTCATATTATAATTACTTAGTTGTGGATGGTTATAATTCGGTTTGACATATTTGACTAAGACATAGTAGGCCTAGGTTAAAGAACAAAATAATGAAGATGAAAGAATGAAAATTCTTACATCAGAAATCCTGACTACAGTAGTCCTAATATTAAATCTAAATATAAAAAACTCTAATAAAATAGCCTTACTAAAACTCAGGGTTTACTTTATTTATGCTCGTAAAGTATCAGTCGTCGATACATACAGGGACAGCACGAACTGTTGCAGAGCTCCAGCGTTACAAAGACCCGCCCATCAGCTCAGATTGGCCTAACTGACTGCGTGTCAAAGTACGACACACACATTTGCTTTAGTAATCCGGCAGTGTTGCCAGATTGCGGGAAACCGTCCAACTGGGATACTTTTCTGGCAATATACGTTGTGGGCGGGTTGGAGCCTGGTTAAGCTGGAAAGGGCATATCCGATCTGGCAACACTGAGGACTCGCGTCAGTCAAAATATTTCTTGACACAATAAACGCGCTGACAAATGTCCACGTTGACCTTGTTGTGTAAGCACAAGTTGGTGCCTTAAAGTGACGCTATAAGTCCCCATCCGGTGAAATATACGTAAGTCTTTAGATATATAAATCACTTTAAAACTCCGGTATGCATACTGTTTGTCTCCTATAGCTGCACGTCAAAGAGCTGCATCCTTGAGCAAATAGGAAGTAATGTTGTCCGACTAGTAGATTCTAGTCGGCAAGTTAACACAAACGCACCACTACGCATGTGTGCTTCCGTGGTGTGTTTGTGTTGTTGTCCCTCCACGCTTACTATGGTTTGATATCCTTGTACAGGAGGATGAGTGTGGGATTCATAGGTGCGGGTCAGCTGACCCATGCGCTGGTGAGAGGTCTCTCTGCCGCAGGTAAGTTGACACGTTTTGTTGGAGTAGACCGTACTTGACACGTCAACATCGTAGCCTGTTCGTTGGCCTATTCCTTTCACTGACTGTCCTTGTGTGATGTTCATTTACTTCAAAGGTGTACTTGCTACGCACAAGATCACCGCCAGCTCCCCAGACACAGACCTCCCCACAGTGCATGGTCTAAGGGTAAACATTTATTCACATCGATACGGGAGATATAGGCCTATTTGTTTATTTTATGAATAATATGAAGGGTCTCATTCCGCATTTAATGCCTCACTAGTTTTCGTGGACTTGAGCTGACATTTAGTCTCATGTATTTTTGTTGTAATATACACTGAAATAATAAACAGTTTATGTCCCATGATTTCCACAGAAACTGGGTGTGAACTTAACCACCAGCAACAAGGAGACCGTTAGCAAAAGTGATGTGCTCTTCCTGGCCGTGAAGCCCCACATCATCCCGTTCGTTCTGGACGAGATCGGACCGGAGATCGAAGAGCGGCACCTCATTGTGTCCTGTGCGGCCGGTGTCACCATAAGTTCCATCGAAAAGGCAAGTTCAAGTGCAAATCAAATCGCTCACTAAAGTCAGAGTCAAAAAAGTCTGCTTTATTGTCAATTCCGGAATATGTGCCAGACAAATAGAGCAATATAAATTGTTTGTCTCTGACCAACGGTGCAATAAGGAGAAAATTGGGTATAATAAGTAATATTTACAAGAAATAAATTCTAAATAGTGCAGAAATAATTCTGAATAGTGCAAAGGTAAGGCAAAAAAAAAAACGGTATATATAAAATAAAGTGTATTGGGTGTGCGGTTTGGGTTGGATTACATGAGGTGAAACACTCCATTCACTGCTATGAATTGAGGCAATGATCTGATGCAATTCTTTGCCATGAGTTTTAGTACAGCCATGCTCAGGATTCTTTCTCTGCGCAGCGCCCCAAGGCAGAACAGTCACAAGCTTAAACAAGCTTAAGGATCTCCGCTCTGCCTTTCCTGTCTCCACAATTCCAACACCTGCTTTTCAGGTTCCTGCGAACAGGCATGCTGCGAGCTGTGAAATTGTTAGACACGTTACGGGAGACTGGATGTCATTAAAAGGCGCTTTTCCACGGCAGCAGTCAATTGACATTCATGTCGTTTTTTTAGCGTTGATTGGCGCCAAACACACCATCAGTAGGGGGGCTAGTGTTTCCCAGAGTTGGGGGATCCCTTTCTGGTTTCCGTGATTGCTTTGTTTACCCGAGCGAACAACGACTGTTAGTTAGATTTGCTTTTGGGGGGATTTTGATGCGGTTAAAAAGTGTGGGGGGAAGTTGATGCAAGCTTGGGTCACAATCATTTTCTGAAAATTGGGCCTACATTTTGGCATTCTTGCTGCCTAGAACACCCCATTTCTGCTCTTTAATGAACCAAAGAAACTCTGTACTGTACAGTACTCTGTGCTAGAGTATCGTACTGGTATAGTATACCAGTATCGGAATTGTGCCGATACTCAAGTTCAGGAATCGTAATCGGTATCGGGAAGGAAAAAATGGTATCGGAGCATCTCTACTGTGTACCGTAAAGACTAAACGGGAAGCAGCAGAGAAGACCAGTAGGGGGGGGCTAGTCTTCCCCAGAGTTGGGGATCCCTTTTTGTCTTCCCTGATTGCTTTTATTTACCCAACTGAAACGGCTGCGATTGGGGTGATTATTATGCGGTTAAACCGTGTGTGGGGAAGCTGATGTTTGGGTCACAATCATTTCCCCCCCCCCCACAAGCCCACCTTCTGGCATCCTTGTGCAAGCTTCCTCAAACACCCTCTTTCTGCTCTTTAACGTATCTAAAGAAACTCACTGTAAAGACTAAACGGGAAGCAGCAGAGAAGTGTCCCCCCCCCCCACCCCCCCCCGTCCCCCCCCCCCTGACTGACGTTTAGGTACACTCTCTTCAACGCTCTCTCTCTCTCTCTCCTCCCCCGTCCAGAAGCTGAGCCAGTACCGCAGCGAGCCCAAGGTGATGCGCTGCATGACCAACACGCCGGTGGTGGTGCGGGAGGGCGCCACGGTGTACGCCACGGGCACCCACGCCCAGGTGGAGGACGGCGCGCTGCTGGAGCAGCTGATGGCCAGCGTGGGCTTCTGCGCGGAGGTGGAGGAGGACCTCATCGACGCCGTCACGGGGCTCAGCGGCAGTGGCCCCGCCTACGTGAGTCTGGTGGTTTCGTCCCGGCCGTCGCCCGCTCGCCGATCCGTCGGCACATTTTTGGGGTTGACCTCTCATGTAGGGATGGGTCAGAATATTTGATTATTCGTTCCCCGAGGGTCAAAGTCGACTTTTTATTTTTATTTTATTTTTTACATTTGGACCGTTAACATTTTTTCCCTTCACTTTAATTTATTTTTTTAATTTTTTCCCTTAATTAACGGACGGAACTAATGTTGGTTCTGTAGCACTATTCGTTTTTTTTTTATTATTATTAATCATGTACAGAAAAACAATACACACAATACACAAGCATAAATATTAATATATATATGCATACAACACAAACACTGATCACTGTTAAAGTTAGTTTTTTTGCGTTTAAGATATTAAGTGATTTCTTGCCGATGATCCATGGCTGCCTTTGTGAATGTCGGCACACATCGAATAATCGATTATTCGTTCATACCACCCACTGATTATTCGACCATGAAAAATTACTTATTATCCCTACTCTCATGTGACTCAATGTGTTTCGTATCCATGCAGATTATTGTTTCGCCCAACAGTTTCGGCACGTTTCGAGACCATTCGGGTCGGTAGGCAATCTGTCCCAAATGTACTGTCCGTACATCTATAAATCCTCATACAGTCTATCAAAACCACAAGACAACTGGCACTCTCTCCACTCTCACTCTCACTTCCAAACTTGCTTGGAAAATGCAGTCATTAAACCCCCTTTTAAAACAGCGGAGCCTGGATGCTTCTATCATTCACAACTACAGACTGCTATAAAATCTGCCCTTCATAAGGAAAATGATAGAGAAAGCTTTCAGCAACCCCTCAACCCCCTTCATTGCCCCCACGCTGCTCTTATTAAAGTTGTAAATGATATTTGTCTTAATATAGACTCTGGCAACCTTTCAATATTGATGCCATTGGACCTCAGTGCTGCACTCGACACTGGTGACCACTCAATACTTTCGGACAGATTGGAAAACTGGGTTGGGCTTTCTGGTATTCTGAAACGGATTCAGGTCATATCTGCGAGACGGGAGCTACTTTGTCTCCATTTGTAACTACGTAACTGAACGAACTAACGTGACGATGAGTCGTCAAAGGTTCAATCCTAGGACCATCCTTGTTCTACCTCTACATACCTCTACCAACGCCGACTACACACACATCCATCTAGCCCTAATCACCAGCTGACGATCGCGCTAGCCACGGCCAGCATCGGCAAAGCCCTCTCCTCGCGCTTGCCGGAGGGGCGTTCGGACGGCTAGCCACGGCCAGGACTCGCGCCTGCCAGTGCAGATAGATCTGCTGTGTCAGTGCATTAAGCAGGCCAAGGCCCGAATGTGGCGGACTTTCCTACAACTAAATATAGACGAAACTGAGATGATAGCCAAAGATGAGAGACTGAAAGTAAGCCATGAGACCCACAGATTTAAGCACATTACGGCAGTTCTTAAATCCAATGCACATTCTCCTGGTATGTCTGGAGTGATTTCAAAGTACCGCTGCTCACCTATAAATCACCAGACGTTTTAAGATCGCTAAAGCATATCCCTGAAATGCTTTCCGCTATTTGAACCCTCCAGAGGTTTAAGATCAACAGGGACCGGTCAGCTCACTGTTCCCGGAGTCAAAACAAAAACACGGAAAAGCAGGATTCAGCTACTATGCAGCAACACAGCTGGAATAAACTTCCTGGAGATCTGAGACGGTCTCGACAGTCTTTCGTGCATTCTTTTAGATCCTGTTTGCATATGTCTTTTATGGATTCTTCGAAACCCTGTTATAATTTATTGTATGACATGTTTATATGTGAAGCATATTGGGTCTGCCTTGTGTATGAAATGTGCACTTGGCTAGACAGACACCCATGCGTACATTACACATGGACACCAAGAGACATTGCAAACCAAACAAACAATAAAAAGCAGCAATAAGGTGCAGCAGCAACCGGGGATGTGGCAAACATACGCTCTTCTCTCAGCTGATGTCTACCATGAGTTGAGGAGCCTAATACCCCTTTTGGCTGGCGTGTTTCTCATATATATTTTTATTTGCCATTGGCACCCTATAAGTTTCGCCCTGAGTGCAGTATGTCAAACTGTTTTTGTTGCGTACACCCTGCGTGTAGAAATCTCCCAGCTGCCTTTTAGGGATTTCCTCCTCATTTCAAGCTGTGTCACTAGAGGGGTCAATGGTGTGTGTGTTGTGTCTCCCTGTAGGCGTTCTTGGCAGTGGACGCCCTCTCAGACGGTGGGGTGAAGATGGGTCTGCCCAGGAGACTGGCCGTGCGCCTCGCCGCCCAGGCCCTGCTGGTAAGGACAGCCTCTTTTGTGTTGCGTTATTGTGTTGCGTCACAGCACTGGGCTGGTTGTCAGCGTTTTCATTTGCGTTTGTGTTTATGAAAATGAATGTGGGAAAAAAAAGAAGGTTTTAAAGTAACTAAGGTCCAGTCATAGAAGATGTCCTATTGGGATGATTTGATTGTACCTGCGCTACTTTAAACTATTTAGTGGACTGCAACAGTTTTGTTGTGAATGTTAGAATTGTAAGCTCCTTTTTGCATCATCATCATTTTATGTTTGACAATCTATTTTTTGATGTATGATTTTATGAATCATTGCTCATTTTAAGGGAGCCGCCAAAATGTTGCTGGACTCGGAGCAGCATCCCGGTCAGCTGAAGGACAACGTGTGCTCACCAGGGGGCGCCACCATCCACGCGCTGCACGTCATGGAGAGCGGCGGCTTCAGAAGTCTCCTCATCAACGCCGTTGAGGCGTCGTGTATTAGGACAAGGTAAAAAAAAAAAAAATAGATCTATTCATAGTTCGTGTTTGTGTATAAATTGTTCAGAATTGGAGTGTTATTGTTAATCGTTGTGGCCGAACATCTATTCTTAGTATTTATACGCCGCGGTTAGCCACAAGATGGCGCCAGATACACAAACTAGCTTGTTCCGTTAATTGACGCATCTATTTTAAGAAATACCTCGTATTATCCGGTTATAATAATTAAACGTACTGTGGCCCCTCTCGGCCCAAATAAACCAGGGAGCTGCAGTTCTTGGCGGACCAGGAGCAGATTTCCCCGGCGGCCATAAAGAAGACCACCCTGGACAAGGTTCTGCAGCAGCCCGGCGTGAGCATGTCTGGGGGGCCCGGCCGTGCCGGCCGCATCAGTATCTTCACCCAGAGCCACCCAAGGTCAAAGAAGTGAACCGGGCCCCTTCCCCTCCGACTGGGGTGTGTGTGTGTGTGTGTGTGTCCCTTTCATAGGACTCATCGTACAGGTCAAAGCTGGCGTTATAACGTTGGGGCGAAATGCAGAATACAGTCGTTAAATGTCACCTGTTAAAACTTTTGACCACTTGGCTCAGGGAGGCAGAACATTGCCTTCATTGCCTAAAGATAATGATATGGTTATAATGAGTGTGTGAGAATATGCAACAGACTGATTTGTTGCCTTCATTGTACTGCAAACTGGAATAAAATGTTGGATTTATGTATTTTTATTCATTCAAAATACCATTGAATTTTCATTTGGACCTTTGGTTTTAAAATACAATAATAATTGTACAGACTTATATACCGGCAGTGTGTGTGTGTGTGTGTGTGTGTGTGTGTGTGTGTGTGTATATATATATATATATATATATATATAACGCTACACATTAATTATAGCACCCTCTCTAGCACCTAAGACAATGGATTTTGCTGACTTGTTTCTATTTATAGCTTAAGGCTTACATGGGCATGTCCAGATAGCGTTCACCGTGCCCGCGGTCTGAGGAAATGCCAAGTGTCACATTTACACATTCCGGTCATACTCTCATTCAGTTCCCTGCGTTCACATAACGCATTTCATTTCTTATTTTGTATCGCAATGTTTTACGGTTGATATGAGAATAAACACGGAGACAACATCTTGGTATTTCTTTATTTTTTACTTTATTAACCGTCGTGGGACGGGTGTCTTCCCCTCGGAAAAAAAAGGTTCTCAACACGCATTGAACCCATGTAAACAAACACGGGGCGATTACTCTGTCACAATTTGTCAAGCTGGGCCCCATATTAGGTGACTTTTTAATGTCTTCCCGTGTGGAAAAATATCACTCATGAATGGAGACACGTGACCAAACATCATGACGCCTGGCTCCAACACAAGGGGGGAAAGGAGAATCAACAAGGAGCGCTCCACCAGCGGTGGCTCGAGTCTACTTCTCGGGCAGCAGACCCAATTTAAAGACCTGATGTTTAATGCGTGATCATCATTTAGGACGCATCACCGCAGACCCGCCACCCGCGACCCGACCGAGGTGAGGTGTGTGTGTGTGTGCGTGCGTGTGCGTGTGTGTGTGTAACGTGGAATCGTTTGACATTTGTGATGTTATGCTGAGCGTGCACGCCTTTACCTCGGGAGTCGCCACTGACAGGCGCGAGCCCTCCTCCGCGCTGGCTCCTCGCGGCCACCACCAGCAACCCAAGCAGCGGGAGGAGAGGGGCAGCTCGCTGTCTGTCAGTGCCGAGGCCAGCGTGAGGAAGGTTTTCGCGCTGGCCTCGGCACTGACAGGCGCGAGAACCTCCTCTCCTCTCCTTCGCGCGGCCGGTTCCTGGCCGCGGCTAGCCGTCCTATAACGCCCCTCCGGCAAGCGCGAGGAGAGGACTCGCTCTGCCGGTGCTGGCCGTGGCTAGCGCGAGTTAGCTTGTGATGTTCATGTTACCACGCTGAAATGGCAGGCGGCAGCCAGCGTATCCACCGCCTGTTACGACTGGGTTACACAGCCAGTATTCTACCGCCTTTTCCGGCGCGGTTATACAGCCAGTATCCACCGCCTGTTAACGGCTGGGTTATACAGCCAGTATCCACCGCCTGTTTCGGCTGGGTTATATACAGCCAGTGTATCCACTGACTGTTTCGGCTGGGTTATATACAGCCAGTGTATCCACTGACTGTTTCGGCTGGGTTATATACAGCCAGTGTATCCACTGACTGTGTATGCGTTCTGTGAAAGACAATGCAAAACACGTGAATTGTGTTCGTTTTAAAAAAAAATGACGACGTTTCTTCTGAATATCACGACAGTGTCATGTTATATCGCAAGACGCTGAGCGCAGGGATTTTCCTCCCGCGCTTGTTTTGTGCTGCACGGGGAGCTTCTGGCCGAATCTCACGAGGAGCGATATCTATTTGAACGTGGAGGGTCGTGTCGGCGCGTGCAATGTGCGACTCGCGTGTAGTAAGATTGCCATTTTGATAAGTCGGCGTGCCCGGAGTGCTTGGTTCGGTGGTCTCTGGGCTGGCAACTCACACACATCATCCAGAGCTGCTCAAACCTGCTGCTTCATCGCTCTAGGAAGACCGCCAGGTTGGTTTCCGAATTTCTCATGACATTTATCAAGGGTGTGTGTGTGTGTGTGTGTGTGTGTGTGTGTGTGTGTGATTGATGATATGGACAGGTCGGATTTCGTGGGAGGTTTCAAATGCGTGTGAGGATGGCTTATTTTACAACAGATGATTACAAATCCTCAATTCGACAGCGGCGTTGTTTTTTTTTTTTTTTGGTGGGGAGGGTTGGGGGGGGGGGGGGGGGGGGTTCACCTGGAGCGGCGATTCGTTGAGCCGCTCCTGAAACGCACAACAATGGACCAGCGCTGAGACGAACCGACATAGCGTCATATCGTTAATTGGCATTTGTTGTTGTGCTGTATCGTGCATGCAAAAACACGGAGCGGTTTCCTCCACCATGCTGAATCACTACAGGAGCGATGTGTTCAGACGTTTGGAGAATTCACCCCCGAAACACAGCATCAGCACCACCGGACAAAAGGTCTGCGCGGTGGATAAGCATCTGTGTTCCGTCCCCCCGTCCCCACCCCCCCATCCCCCCTCCACTCTACCCTAATCTGCGAGCGGAATTGACGTGATATGGATTCGAAAGCCCAATGGATGTCAAGTTATGAGCGTCGAGTGATGACTATCACACATTTATCCGCTTCCTCAGCATTCACCCCGCGCGTTTACATCGCGTCTCCTCGCTGTCAGGGTGTCTCTCGCGCACACAGTGCTGACTAGTCACTTGCGATGTGACATCCCTTGATTATAATAATGCGTTATACGCAGTATTTTCGTCTTTTAGAAATTGTTACAGATGGACTTATGTTCCAGAGGATAAATCACTGTCTCCACACATGCATGGTGTGTGTGATGGTAAAAACCAAAGTGTTTCAGCCGTGTGTCATATAGCCTACGTGTTGAACTTATGAGACTATGATGATGAACTATGATTGAATAACAACCGCCGTTATTTTCTTGTATGGTTACGATGGTTACAACAGATGCCATTTATTTCCCCCTTGCAAGATGGGCATGGTGTTTATATCGGACATGGTGTTAATACGGACCAGGGCTCTTTAGAATGCACGTTTAGGGTCATGTGATTTATCCATTGGAAAAACGTGTGCTCGATTTTTTTTAAAAGAAACGCCCTCTGAAGAGACTTTAAGTTTTATCAGCGGGGATAACAACAGAGCACAGTCTCCTCCTCTTGCGCTGATACTCATCTGGTTTCATCATCCGTTTTCACACAGGCGAGGGAATCCAGGCCGGTTGGGCTGGCAGGCCGTCCAGCCTCACAGCATCACAAGCCCGGCTTTGCAACAAAGCGTAATGCCGTGCCCGTCTTTGCCTTTTTTTCCGCTGCAGGTAACGAGAATAGATGAGGGTCTCTTGGAGAGAGGAGGGGTGGTGGTTAAGGAGGAGGGTTAGGGTGGTGGTGGTGGTGGTGGTGGTGGTGGTGGTGGTGGTGTGAGGCTAGATGCAGGGTGTGGTGGAGATCAGCGTTGGGATTTACGGTCACTGGTATGGAGCCGGATAACGCAGATATAAAAAAAGAAGGCTTCAACCCCATAGGCAGCCACTCCTCCCCAGGCCTCGGCGGTATTGCGTGTGATGGGCAGCATGTCTCCTCTTGCACGCCTTCGTGGAGGAGTAAGGAGAGGATATGGGATTGTTGATGAAACACCAGGCAAGAACACGCGTGTGCGCGCACACACACACACACACACACACACACACACACACACACACACACACACACACACACACACACACACACACACACACACACTCGCACGCACACATACACACGCCACAATGTGTAGTGTGGTCCCCGTCCGGCTACCCGGTCGCGCCGTATTGGGGAGTAGTTATGCTTATTCAGGACAATTAACCGCCGCAAGATTGGAACATGAGTGGGGTTTGTTCACAAAAGTGCTGCTTAAGCTGCCGCGGGGGGGGGTTGGTTGGGTAGGGCGGGTGGGGGGGGGGGGGGGGGGGGGGGGAGAAGCAAAGCAAGCGAGGGGAGGGGAGGGGAGGGAAAAAAAGATCAATATAGGCTAGTATATTCTTTTTTTTTTTTTTTTTCTCTCTTTCAATGACGAGGAAATGTTGGTGATGAAACCGGCTGCAAGGAGAGAGAGAGAGAGAGAGAGAGAGAGAGAGAGAGAGAGAGAGAGAGAGAGAGAGAGAGAGAGAGAGAGAGAGAGAGAGAGAGCGCACATTAGGATTGCTTAGCATTGCAGTGTCTGCTGCTGCACCCTTACCCCGAGTGACGCTTTCATGAGGACGCTGCCAAATAAAGCAGTTTGTTGTGGTTGCTATATTCTTCTGCTCCTTCTCATGTTTGAGTTTAGTTTGTTGCTCGTCCCGTCCTCGTGAGATTACGTTTTTGTTCACGGGAAGGCGGTTGAGAACGAACGTAGGCTACGGCATGGCATTCGAAACCAACGTCTGTGAGGTTTGCGCTCAAACACGCAGACATGGTACTTCGATGTTTTTTTTTTCAATTGTTTATCTTGCTTGTTTGACGCAACTGTTACGTCTCGGTCGGTTTCGTTGTCTACGGCGAGGCGAAGCGAAGCGGGGCGGGTCAGACGACGACGTGAATTTGCTTCGAGGCCATCAAGTGATGCAGACATGGCTATCGCTAGTTGGTTGTTAATTGATGCCACACACGCACACACACACACACACACACACACACACACACACACACACACACACACACACACACACACACACACACACACACACACAGAAAACTTGTGGCTCATATACATGACCGCATGGGGCTGTTGCTTGGCTTTAGTTCCCTGCATCAATGTGTATTTACTGAGTGTGTCATGTGACTTTGACAGAGGTCACAGCATGCTGGGTTCGACCTACGTTAGTGCGTGGCCACCTTCACAAGCTTATAGCCTACTGTTTATGGTATTCAGCGGAGCACCGCAAGACTAAAGAAGCAATAAAGGGAAGAGAATCATTTTCAGTAAATAAACAGCACAGCATCTTCCCATTCAGTTTGTCCACATGCTCAACTCTGTCAATACTATAAAAAGATACCGGCTATTTGTTACTTGGTGTGAAACGGTCAGATAATTATTGTATTTTTAAAACCAAAAGGTCTGAATGCACGGGTAACATCAATGGTGTGGCGGACGGAGAGCACGGCCGTAGTTTGACCCACACCCTCCATCCACACGCTGGGGTCAACGGTTGATGCACGCAGGCGGTTGAGTTAACCTCCTGGAGGTTAAGCCCATGTGTGTGTGGGTTGTCTACAGCCCCGGTGCGGTGCTGATGCATCCAGAGCCGTCTCTATTCCCTTTTAATGAAGTCCTCCAGGCGGATCGTGTGGAAGGCCAGTGGAGCCTATCTGCGTCCCTGCCTGCCCACTGCTTCGATTAACACAGCAGCACTCATTCCAGCGAGCCGCCGTCCTTAGGAAATGGACTCCTCGTTGAAAGGGTTTTTTTTTTTCAGATGAGGAGCAATCGGGGAACAAGTGCATTTACAAAATTGGCTTTACACGATTAGAAGCTCCAGTGTTTAGCCCACTCTACTGTTGTTTATTTGGAAAAACAACTGGACGCTATCCATGAATCGCAAATAGGCCTATAAATAAAATGCATAGCAGTAGGCCTACAGGCTGCATTAAGTGGGTGCGTTTTCAGATGTCCTGCGCGATGTGTCACGCTGTCGCACTAATGACGCAGAAATGTCTTATCTTTTCCATTATTCACGTTGAAATCTATACCAAACAAAAACAACTTTCAAGAACAGAAAAGCACAAAAGCAAAGTAAACACGGACCAAATATATATTCCACATTTCCGGTAGACACGTGTCCCTTTTCCCCTCGTGAAGCCACTCTCTTCCGTGCTTTACCGGAGCTTCTAAACAGTTTTCCACCTGCCAAGTCGGACTCGCCCGTCTAGCAGCTGTGCGCTGAGACAATACGTTGCGTTATGACGCGTGTCATGAGCGGGGCCTGTCTCTGTTCCCCCGCTCCGTTTGACGGCGCCGCTGAAACCCGGGCACAACATCGCCTCTCAAGTTGAGTTGCAGTTGAAGGCTGAATGTGTGTGTTTTTTTTTTTCCTCTCCTCTCTTCCCCCTGCCTCTTTTCGTCACTCTTATTTCACGCTCTGAATACTTAGTAGTTAATAGCTTCTCTTCTCCCTGGCGTGCACCCTCACTGTCTGTCTCTCTCTCTCTCACACACACACACACACACACACACACACACACACACACACACACACACACACACACACACAGCCGAGCCGACACATTGCATGCTCCACACATACGTTCCCCCCTCCCTCCCCCACCCCCCTCTATTCCACTATTCCCACTTCCTGATCCATCAGGTACCAGAATTTTAATTTGCCTTTAAATGCATCCCCCCCCCCCTCCCCTCCCCTCCCCTCCCCTCCCCCTTTGCTGCCCTACCTCCCAGACACAAGCGATGTGGCTGATAATGGACTTGACTCCACTGAAGTGCAGGGATGATTAGGTCTGAATATCTGCGTGTTATTTTCTTTTCCACTTGGCCCCGTGAGTAATGAGGGAGCGTGATGGAGCGCGGGGGTCAGACCGCGTGGGGCCCGGCCACGCGTGAACCATCGGGAGTCTATAGCAGGGGAACGGACGGGGGAGTCGGGGGCGGGCCTTCAGCTCGCCTGATTTTGGGCGGGAAAGTATATAGAGAGCGGTTAACAGGGAAGGACGGCGAGTCCTTTCTGAGCGCAAAGCGAAGGTGGGCGACGCTATTGACTTTCTCCTCGCTCTTGTCCTTATCGACCTGATGATTAAGCGTCCTAATCTGAATCACCGCCATTTTCCTAGACAAAACATAGTTCCGTCGTCCGCCTTTCATACTCAAGTGGATGAGGACACGAGAGAGAGACACAACACGATGAAAGAACAAAGTCCACACACCGCAGTGTCCACGGCCCCCGAGACGATGAGCCGCTGCCCCGACTAACCGGGACGTTAAACCCTTTGGAGGTTTTAAAGCTGGGGTAGGCAATCTGAGGAGCCCAGCCGGAGTCAGCGAGATTCTGAAAGTATCCAACCGCAAAAAAATCCCTCCCTTAAGGCCGGCCTCCGACGGCCACTCCCTCCGAAACAAGTGCTAATGCTAAAGCTCTAGTGCTAAAGCTCTCTAGCTTAAGCGGTGGGTCTAGCCATAGCCTTGTGGAAGACTCCGGTCACGCGCAATGAGTCCACGAAGCGGAGTGATGTAAGAAGGTAGACACCAGATTTTCATTTTTTTTTTTTCGTCAGAGCATTTGATTCATTGATTGCTGTCAAGAGAACAGACACAAACAAGACAAAAAAAAGCGCTTCTAAAATGATTTCCCCCGCCCTTAGTCCAACGCTGTCATCGGAAAACGTACCCTCACTGCATGCATCATCCACGTCCCTCGTATTTCTGTACGGCGGCGGTACGACGGCCCGTGACTCTGGGGCCGGCCGTACTCAGCATTCAGCCGGGGCAGCGTCCTGCCGGCGTGGCGTGCTCGCGCTGTGCCTGTTCACATCAGTGTTCACCTCCCCTGCCCGGTTCGGTATTCCTTCATTACCGCCCTCTCCTCTGCAATTGGCAGTGACAAGTTAAGTGTGTTTTCCCTGCAAAGAGCTGGAGTGGAGTTATGGTACTGTTTGTGTGTGTGTGTGTGTCTGTGTGTCTGTTTGTCTGTGTTACTTTTGTGGTGCTGTAAAGCCCTGTGCCACCTGTCTGTCTCCCCCCCCCCTCCTCCCGTACATGTTTTCTGCATTCGGAGACCAGATATTGGGCAGGGCTATAATGTGAATTGTAGAGTGCGTGTGTTTGGGCGTGTGTGTGCGTGGGTGTGTGTTTGGGTGTGCTTGTTTTTGGGTTTGGGTGTTGGTGCTCTCATGCTCCTGCTAATCTTGTTACCCTGCTGTCAAGTGGTGCCGGCCTGCGAAACAACACAGAGCGTCTCGCATGCAGTCCGTTCCAGATCCTTCCTCCCCTTCCTCCCCCTCCCCGTACCTCCATGTCCTGGTAGTCATGGAGGAAGGAAGAAGGGGTGGGGGGGGTGCTGGGTTTATCTTTGTACGAACACACCCCTGTACTAAGCATCTCTGTTCCTCTCTGTTCTCTCTGTGTCTCTCATCAACCACACACCTCCACCGTCTCCATCTCCTACCCAGGAAGGTGGTGGTGGTGGATGTGTTGGTGGTGGTGGTGGTGGTGGTGTCGGTACAACAGTAAATAATCACGAGGGGAGCGCATGGCGCGGTGCTCTCCGGCAACCTCATACCCAGAGACCCCCGCCTAATGGTGTCCCCCTCCCCTGTGGACCCTGTGTGCCCTGTGGGGGGGGGGGGGTGGTGGTGGTGGTGGTGGTGGTGGTGTTTTGGAGCCGAGATCCAGATGAACACGGAGAGCATTTTGAAAGTTGTCCGCGTTGCTCTCGTCGCGTTAGTTCGACTTCACGGCGCTCTAATTGGCACCTTGGTTCAGGGCCCGTGCTGAGATCAGGTGTTTTTCTTCTCTTTCAACCTGTTCTCAAGCCCTTCCGAATGTGTCGAGCAGGCATTTTTCACAAGGCTGTTCTCTCAGTGTTACTCACACCCCACCCCCCCCCCCCCTTCTCTCACTCTCTCTCTCTCTCTCTCTTTCTCAATTTCTCCTCCTATCCTTCACCTGTTCCCCGAGCGTTTCCTTCTTCTGTTTCCTGGGGGGGCGGGACGTCTCTGCTCTCTCACCGCCGTCCCACTCTGATCAGCGGTCAGCGTTTCGTTCGCGGAGGCGAAAATTCATAGAGCAAACCGGGAGTTCCACCGCGCGCCTAACCAGAGACCCGTCAGCGGGCTCCGTCCCTCCCTCTCCCCGGCCCCAGCTCCGGCCCCTGCCCACCCACCCACTCTGCCTGGGGGCCCCCACACACTCACAGAACCAGGGCTTGTTAGCAGGGGGGGGAAAGGTGTTTGTCCGCCCAGGGAGGAGTAAGCGGCACACTCTGACCTCTGGTGTGGCAGTTTGTTTAGTTATTTATTTCCTATTTCAAGGGTGAAGCTGTCGAGTGTGCAAGGGCACTCGCTGCTCCTATAGCTGCCTCTGCTCTTACTACTACTACTACTAGCGGCCACCGCTACTGGTGCCGGAGCACGGTCTGGCTGGCTATTGGGGACAAAGTGGGTTGTGCGTGGGTGCATGTGTCCGTGTGTGTTTCTGCGTGTTTTCTTTCACTGAGTCTGTCTGCGACGGGGTGCGTTTATGTATTTGTGTGTGTGTGTGTGTGTGTGTGTGTTTATTTATGTGTGTGTGTGTGTTTATTTATGTGTGTGTGTGTGTGTGTGTGTGTGTGTCTACAACTGTGTATGTGTCTGTGTGTGTGTGTGAGATGATGAGGTCGGCTGCCTGCTTGCCAGTGGGAGCAGCTGTGTGTGTGTGTGTTGTGTGTGTGCGTGTGTGTGTGTGTGTGTGTGCGCGCCCGCGCCCGTGCCCGTGCCCCTGTTGTGCTTGTCATCCCCTGTCAATGAACGGCAGTCATCTGTCGGCACGCCGGGATGCAGAGAGCTGAATAAGGTTACCGCCCTCCTCCTCCTCCTCCTCCTCCTCCTCCTCCTCCTCCTCCTCCTCCTCCTCTTCCTCCCTCCACGCTCCACACCACAGGCCGTGCCTGCCTCTGTGTCCCTCCTAGCCCCCCCCCCGACATGGACCAGTACCCTCCAGCCTGGATCACAGCCGTCCTCCCTCCTCATGTCTCCCACCAGGCAGCCGTACGGTGGACGGTGTGGGGGCTGCTGCTGCCGCTGCCGCTGGTGGGCACCGGCACGGCAGTGGCTCAACAGAGCGTGTTGTGGTCGTGGGCGGCGGCGGCGGCGGCGGCGGTGGTGGTGCTGGCTGGGCTATTTTCTCCCCCCCACCCCCCCCCCCCCCCCCCCCCCGCCCCGGTGGCTATTAGCGGAGTTGTTTCCTGTCTATTTGTCCTGTGTCAGTGCATCATCTCCCGCACCATTATCCCATTATGCTCTGCAATCTGTGGTCCAAATGCTTTACTGGAAACTGGAAAACAGTGGAAATGAGTCACAGCCACCACCGAGCAGACACAACAGCCCGGGTTTAACGCACGGTGTTACGGTCAGCCCTGCTATTCATAGCCCCGGGGGGCGGGGGGGGAAACGGAGGAGATGACAATATAAATAATACGACAAAGAAGAAAAGCCAGCACGAAGGATGGGTCCTGTGAAGGAAGGGCGCTGGTGTTTTTGGGTTGTGTGGGGCTGGGCCATCCCGAACAGCCCTCTGGACCCTCTCTCTCTCGCACGCCCCTCGATGCGGAGGGGCGTGCGAGAGAGAGAGGGTCCAGAGGGCTGTTTGGGATGGACCGCAGCATCACTGATGCAAGTCACAGCAAGGGGTGGAAATATGAATCGATTTGTATCGATTAACCGATTATACAGCCGACGATTCGATGCATCGATTCGTCCGCCAGAGTATCGATTATAAAAAAAGATTATTATAATTTTTATTTTTTATTTTTACAGTGAATAGGCTAATTGCCATACTAGACCTCCACAGTAAGCACTAAAGTGTGTACAGAATACTGTTTCTGTATTCTCAATAAAAGGTAAATTATACAATTTTTTGTTGATTTATTTGATAGATATCATATTAATAGATTAATAATATATATATAATATATTAAATATATTGAATATTGAGTATCGAATCGAATCGTATGGAATTCTGACGTATTGAAAAAGTAATCGAATCGTTGGCTCAATGAAGGCTCACGAAGGCTCCAATTTACACCCCTAGTCACAACCTGAGCCACCGTGTGCCGCCCCCCCCCCCGCCCCCACTCCACGCTATGCGATGGAGTGGTAATCGGGTCACTCTTAACAAGTCTCTGCCCCGCGTGGCCCAGGGTCGGCCCGCGCCCGCACCTGCAGCCCCCTTCCACGTTGCCATGGCGATGTCCTCGGCCGTCACCGTACACTTCGGGAGGGGGGGATGGGGGAGAGTCACCTGTGGTCTGGCCGTCACGCATCACGGCGTGCGCTGGCTGATAAAGAACCAAGACTCGTTAGTCGCGGTATAGGTCGGCTCGGACCCCCCTACCGAGCAGCGAGGGGGGTTCAGCTCGCATCGTGGGGTCCCCGGGTTCGATTCCCGACCGGCCTGTAGGCGTCCTTGAGCAAGATGCCCTAAAAGCCTGATGACCTGCATCTCAGGTCACTGCAGGTCGCTCCGGAGGAGAAGTACCTGCTCAGTGAATAGAGAACGGATTGTTTATGTTTTGGTGCTGAGAGGATCCTAAGGCGTTCGTTTATTACACACACACACACACACACACACACACACACACACACACACGGTGTAATTCAGCTTACAGAGGCAATGTGTTGGGACTGCTGTGGTGCGTGGCGGCGTTGCTGACACAGCACTTCCTCTGTGTATGTGTGTGTGTGTGTGGGAGGGGGAGGGGGGGGGTTAATACACTTTGAAGAGGCAGTGCACCCCATTTATTCGTCTTTTGTATGTCTTCACTTTCCACTAAGCTGTCGGCCCATCTCTCAGCCAGAACGCATGTTGTCAGCGTTTGTTTCGGTCATGATTAAAGCAGTGATATCGGCCTCTTATTCGGTGCCGCAGTGGGTCAAACCGCGCGGAGGTTAAGGAAAACGTGAGTTATAGTTGATACTCGGTCCCTCGGTCCTAAACGAGGTCGTCTGTACATAAAGACGCGACCGTCGCCTCATTGATCCCCGGCGCGAATCAATGCTCTCCGAATGCCTCTATGTGTACTCGGGAGGCTACATCACCAAGCACGGCGGAGTAGTAGTCCAGAAATACCTCCGCGGGTACTGTGTTTGTTTGTTTTCATCCCCCTGTCGCAGCAGGGAAGGCGACGATTCTGTCGACCAAGCAACGGACGGTGTGTGTGTGTGTGTGTGTGTAGCTCTACCTTTTCGGGATCCCTTTCGGTACTCCTCGGCTCGGTACCCGAACGGAGGAGTACCGGAAATAGAAGCGGCTGAGAGAGGCACAGCGCGCTTATTTTGGGGACCCTGCCTGACTCTTGGCTGTGGAAACGCCGGCGTAAGCGGACCGAGCCACACTGAACCGAGTCGCTCCGCTCGGTGGAAACGAGGCGTTAGAAGTACCCAGCGTCCTTCTGAGGTTCCTCTTCTTTGATAGGGGGGGCGGGGGAGAGAGAGAGAGAGAGAGAGAGAGAGAGAGAGAGAGAGAGAGAGAGAGAGAGAGAGAGAGAGAGAGAGAGAGAGAGAGAGAGAGAGAGAGAGAGAGAGAGAGAGAGAGAGAGAGAGAGAGAGAGAGAGAGAGAGGGGAAAAAAGGGCTGCTAGAAGGAAGCGCAACAGGGTCGTCTTCGGTTGTTTTCCAGGAGAGATGTTGGTGAACTGCTTCAGTCGCAGAAGGCTGCCGGCCTCGCCGGTCACGCCCGTGTGCGCCCTTCTCTGCATCACGCCAGCCAGCGTTTTAGGTTCCTGCCTCTCCCTGATTCAAAGCTTACTGGTCTGTGTAACGTGATCCTCCCCCCCCCCCGCCCCCCACCCCCCCGCCCCACCCACCCCCACTCCTAACCGGAGCTGCACTGGGGGGCAGACTGCCACCAGAGCTATTTTGGGGTCTCTGATAAATGGGGTGGGGTGGGGAGGGGGGGTGGGTAATGGCCGCTGACCTCATGCGACAGCCATGGCGCGCGTACAACAGTTGCACGAACCTGGGAGGATGTCTTGAGTCCTTGACCCAGTTTACCAGACGGCGTCGCATTCTCCCTCGCTCTCTCTCGCTCTCTCTCGCTCTCTCTCTCTCTCCGAAATCGGTTATTCTTTGAATTTGGAGTAGAACAAGAGAAGATTACTGCTGCGTGGCTCCTAGTTTTGAATGCGCTCTATGTATTTTTTTTTGCTTTTTTACATTTGTCCTTTTGTCGTCCACAGACCAGACGGCAGCGTGTTTTTAAAACCTGCTCTCGGGGCATGACTACTGCAAACAAGGGAAATAAAGCCCTGAAGGTAAAGCACCCACCCACCCACCTCCCACCCTGCAGAGAACGCTCCACACCTCCACGGTCATGCGGAGACATGAGGGGCCGACATTAGGATGCTCAACCCTAAACTGTGTGTATGTGTGTGTGTGTGTGTGTGTGTGTGTGTGCACACGTGTGTGTGTGTGTGTGTGTGTGTGTGTGTTTGCATGTGCGTGCCCGTGTGTGTGTGTTTGCATTCACGTGCGTGTGTGTGTTTGCATGTGCGTGCACGTGTGTGTGTGTTTGCATTCACGTGTGTGTGTGTGTGTGTGTGCGTGTGTGTGTGTGCCACCACCCACCCACCCGCCACGCCACGCCCCCACAGGTGAAGCGGGAGCCCGGCGAGAATGGCACCACGCTGACGGACGACGAGCTGGTGAGCATGTCGGTGCGGGAGCTGAACCAGCACCTGCGCGGCCTCACCAAGGAGGAGATCCTGCAGCTGAAGCAGCGGCGGCGCACGCTCAAGAACCGCGGCTACGCGGCGTCCTGCCGCGTGAAGCGCGTCACGCAGAAGGAGGAGCTGGAGCGGCAGAAGGCGCTGCTGCAGCAGGAGGTGGACAAGCTGGCCTCGGAGAACGCCAGCATGCGCGCCGAGCTGGAGGCGCTGCGCTCCAAGTACGAGGCGCTGCAGAGCTTCGCCAGGACTGTGGCGCGCAGCCCCGCCACGCAGCAGCAGCAGCAGGCGGCGGGCGGGGCCCGGGGCCCCATGTCGACCGTCATCAGCGGAAAGGTGGGGGCCACCAGCGTCATCACCATCATCAAGTCCAAGGCGGAGGCCAGGTCGTAGTATCGGGGCGCAGGGGGTGTGGGGGGAGGGAGAGAGAGAGAGAGAGAGAGAGGGAGGGAGAGGGGTGGGCCGGCGGCGGCGGCGGGTGTTGGCAGGAGTCAGTGCATCGTAGCGTGGACGTAGCCTCCCCCGGGGGGCTAGCGGTTAGCGTTGTCTTCGACATTAACACGTGCTGAGGCTGCTGTTTGTGTCGGGTATAGCCTCAACAGATGTTTAACTAGTTATAGTTAGTTATGGTGTCATTATGATGGCTTTTTAACTGGTTGTCGTTGGTAGTAGTGTCATGATGATGGGTTTCACCGTATTATTGTACTGACAAAAAAAAATACTGTTTAAATTACCTGGGGAGAAGATCTCTTCTTCTTACATTGGATGTTATATGAAATATGATGAGCTATAAGTCCTCCAATAGGGGTTTAATTGGATTTACATTTCCATAAATGTATGATGTAGAACGTTTTTAATACCTTTTTTTTGAATTAGTACATCAGAATTTAATTCTGGATTGCAGGACTGAGATTGATCTATGAACTCCATTATTAATGGGTTTGGGTCCAGCTGGAGGCGTTCGGCAGCCCATCTGGGCCATTGTTAAACATCATGGAACGGCAGGATGTGCTTTAACACATCGGAAGAAACGTTGTACTTGTTATGATGCACTGACTCACGTCGGCCACTCGAGTCTCAGAAATCGTCGTCTCAAAAATATTAGCGATGCTACAGATGTCTCTCGAACAGCCTGACTAACCCAAAACTAGCAAAGTATCTGTCGAATTTGTGATTTTGTTTGTTATCTGTGAATCTGAAGAGATGCTTGCAACTTTGGCATTAGTTTCTGTTTTACGACAGACTTTCATGAACCTGTTGGAGACAATATGGCAGGTAGATGCAATAATATACGTATGCACTGAAAAATACAAAGAGGACTTGCATATTAATGGTAGGTTGGAAATGTTTCAAATGATCAGCGTTTTTAAACGGTGTTATTCCGGAAGCAGAACACCAATTAAACATGACAAGATGCTTGTCCACTATCGGAGAAACCTGAATGTTACGACAAAAATATCCTCATGTTTTGTTTGGAAGCAAAATACACAAAACATTTTCCAACATAAGTTATGCTCATAGAGAAATAGATGTTCTAATGTTTTGGTTTATAAAATGTTTTTCGTTTTAGTTTTTTTTGTGTGATTGTTGACAGGGCAGCGGAATATTTCCAAAATAACACTTACACTAGCTTTACTGTTACAATAGTTATGGTGTGCATCGTAGAAATTCCCTTTTTCTAGTTATGTTGTTCTTCAGTTTTTTGCTTTTTTCCTTTAGTGTAGATTAACGAACATTGTTTATAGAAACACAAAAAAGAAAAAACGCGGAAAAAACCCACATAAAAACCTGTGATATCTTTTTTGCAATTGTACCAAAAGTGGCTTACTATTGAAGTCGGATAGCTTTTCTTCTAGTGACTAGGCGCGTCCTGCGGGGCCCCCCGTCCTGCTAGGGGCCCCCCGTGACGTGTTGTGTGCGTGCGAGTCGGCGGTGTCGTGCACTGTATAGATGTCAACGCTTCGCTGTTTAAACCTGTACAGCTCAATCTAGGTGGTGTACACAAGGGTCGATTTGTCTTATTGCGTCGGTATTGGCATCTGTGATATCCTCTGCTTCCTCGTCGTTGGTTACCAACCATTTTGTCTGTGAGAGATTAGCACATTTAAACCATGCAAGAGGTGGGTGGGGTCGGGGTGGGTGGGGGGCGGAGGGGGTGAAATGGACTGAATTCAGCCATCAAAACAAGTTAAACGACCGCTGAGAGGCTCTCTGGTTACGTGCAGCCCAGAAGTGCAATTTATTTATTATCGTTATTTTTGCCGAATCAGACGAATGCACTGGACGCAGACTCCTCAGCAGAATTCGTAGTGCGCGTGCATCCCGCAGGGGGCGTCCCGTGTCCGACTAAAAACCCACTCTGTGGTCTCGCGAGGCTGCTGTGGCGTATCGACGCTCTTGAGATTTTCATTCAGGTGTGTTAATGTTTTATTTATGGATTTTTTTCTTTAATTGGCCAAGATGTCTGGACGCCCGCTGTCTCTCGACGGGGCCGCGCGTGGGAGTGAACGTGCGCACGCACGCACGCTGCCATGAGACTTCATTGGGAGCGCGTGCTCGTGAGAAGGGGGGCGTTGTTGACGGTAACAGAGTTAACGCTCAGGAGAGTCAGAAGAGTTTATTTCCCTCAACAGATGGCCGCCGAAAGAGAGAGAGCGAGAGAGAGAGAGGGCGGTGATCGTGTCTCGATCAACTCTCTCTCTCTCTCTCTCTCTCTCTCTCTCTCTCTCTCTCTCTCATCGGCCATCGTTCGTGACCCCTGACCCCGTCCTGCTGGGCGGGCTACATATGCACTATATGCTCCAGCTTGTTTTTTTTTTTTGCTCAGGACAAAAAGGCAACAGGTAACGCTAAAAAGGGAAAAAAAAAAACGAAAAAAAAAACACTAAAACTCAATCTTACGGATTCTAAACGAGGCCCAACGAGGTATAGGGACGGCAGCTCGCTTCCTGGTATGCACCGTTTTATTGATTGATTTATTTCATTTTTAACGTGTCGTGAAAGGGCTTCGATCCACGCTCGGACACACTGCGATCACAATCGGGCCGGTTTGCCATCACGGAGGGGGTGGGGGGGGGGGGGGGGTTGCCGCTGTGTGACGACGGCCCATCCCCGTGGCTGGCTCCGTGTCGGCCAGATGACGCCAGGCGAGGTGAGAGAGAGCTCTTCTGCTTGTTCTCACGGTCAGCAGTCAGCAGTCGCGCGCTTCTTTGGTTTTCCTCACGAAAATGGCACCAAATCAGAACCCCGTCCATGCCAGGGCCAGTCAAGTGTGTGTGTGTGTGTGTGTGTGTGTGCGGCTGTGTGTGTGTTTGAGTGAGTGCGCGCGTGTGTGTGTGTGTGTGTGTGTGTGTGAGCATGCGTGTGTGTGACTGTGTGTGTGTGTGTGTGTGTGTGTGTGTGTGTGTGTGTGTGTGAGAGCGTGCGTGTGTGTGTGTGTGTGTGTGTGAGTGAGTGAGTGAGTCAGTGCCTGTGTGAGCATCCTCACTTTGTCCAGTAAAAATCAAGCTTAGCTCTTTCCTTTCTGACTGGTTAACTGTGGAAACTTAGTGTGTACGACCAATAGACGGGGGCCCAGTGTTGATGTTGGCGTAGTTATTGCTGTGGCAGTCTTGTGGAGTGAGTGTTTTCTGTGGTGTCTTTTCAGGTGTCTTTGGACAGGCACTGCGACCAATATTCCTGGGAAGACGTATCGCTCGCTTTCTTTCACACACACACACACACACACACACACACACACACACACACACACGCACGCACGCACGCACGCACGCACGCACGCACGCACGCACGCACGCACGCACGCACGCACGCACGCACGCACGCACGCACGCACACACACACACACACACACACACACACACACACACACACACACACACACACACACACACACACACACACACACACACACACACACACACACACACACACACACACACACACGCGCACACACACACACACACACACACACAGGTGTATAGTATGTAGCTACAGTACGTTATGATGACCATCGTGCGGGTTTGGTGGGGCGAAAAAAAAAAAAGTGACCCTTAATATGCAACTTGGTGGGAAGGTGTGAGTAGGTGTAAGGGTAATCTATATCGTCAAAGTGACCATAGTCTGTTCTTTATTATCGCTGCGGTGTGTTTTGTAATTTTCTAGTGAAAGCGTGCGTTCTTTTATCCCACGTCCCACGCAATGTTCTCGTTCGTAGTGGCGGAAGTTTTAGAAACTTTTTAAAAAGAAGGAACTACGGAAAAAGGGAGGGAAACGCTTTTCTCTCGTCCGACAGGATTCAAGGTGCAGTTATTTGATGTCCAAATCGTACCCCAGTACTCACACTATATATATGGTTTATATTTTATGTGTGTAGCTCCTATAGATCATTTCTTCAATCATTAAAGCAGTTTTTTTTGCCTGTGCGTTTTGATTTTGAAATCTCGTGTTAATGTCACTCAGCAGACAGAAAAATCAGTTTGTTTAATTTTCTATTTAAAAACACAAGGGCCACTTTCTGTGCTATTTTTCTTACAAGTGTGTGTTTTTTTGTGTGCTCGACTTTCGGGCACAACACCAGTCATTTATGCTCTTTTCTTCATTCAAACGCCATCAATGAGATTCTTGTTTCATCGTGTGTTGAATACAGATTTTAAAATGGTGTTATTGGTCATGTTGGTTTTTTGCCAGATTGCGGATTCTCTTTTTTTTTTTTGCTTCCCTTGCTTGTGTTTCTGTTCACAAGTGATGGAATTGGACAGGATTGCTTCCTTATAGCAGCACTTCTGTGGCCGTTGAGCCGACTGGTATACCCATCATTGAGTTTTGCTTTGTAACCAGTTGATTGTGCAGGTTTCTCTCACTCTGTCTGTGTTTAAAAAGTGAAAATCTGACTATAAAGAGAGAGTTATACAATGTTGGTTATTTTTCTGTATCCGTTGTAATAAAATATTGCAGTACTTTGTATGAAAACAGACGATAGTTAATTGTAAGTATTTATAAATTAAATTATTGTACTTTTTGCAATCTGTAGATAAGTACTATGTCTTCATATATACAGTGACAACTGTGGGTTTGGCCGTGATTCTCTGAGGTGTCTAAGTTATTGATGTATATATTGTATGTTTGTTGATACAGTTTACTTTATTTTCTATAAGACCAATAAAAATACTTTGAAAAGGAACCCGCTGTCTTTCAAGGCCTGATGTTTGTCGTGTCCTGTGACGTCATTGACCCAGTTCGATACCCGTAAAAATATCCCGACGAGAACCCTTTTTTTTTTTTTTACACCATCCATGGTGCTTTTTTCTTTTCCTTTTTTTTTTTTTTAGGAGACCGCAATCATTTCGATGGCACAATTTCTTTTTCTGTGATCCAAAAAAAGCCGTTGCGCGACCCACTTTCGCTAACCTCGGTGGACATCTTTTTTTTTTTTTTTGGCCCGACACGAGTAAAACATTGGAGTCATGAAGGATGTCTAGGTGTGCCTGTCCTAGATTAAGAAGAGTAGTGAGTTAGTCCTCTCTCTCCCCCCCGCCTCTCCTCCCTGATGGGCCCTCGGAGACCCCTAGTGTCTCAGCGCACCTCATCAAACATCAACCACCTCAGGAGTGCTTCAGGTCCAACACACACACACGCACACACGGACACACACTCCAAATACACACCTCACCAGGGACCGCGCAGAGACAACGAGACAGATGGTGCGAGACGAACTCCATCTCGCTACTCTATAGTCCATGGCGTAGGCGCGCACACACACGCACGCACGCACACACACGCACGCACTCGCGCGCGCACACACACACACACACACACACACACACACACACACACACACACACACACACACACACACACACACACACACACACACACACACACACACACACTTGGACCAGTGGGTTCTTCTCCCTCACGTTTAAGATCCAACCAGCCGACCCATGTGACCTGTGACTGAAACGCCCCCCCGCCCCCCCTCCGTTACCTGCCCCAGACAACTGGTGGGCTCTCTGAAGAGTTGATTAATTTGGTGGAGTAAGTAGGCAATCTAGGACAGCATTCTTCATCGCTACCCACTTCTGCAGCAGGTGCCTGGCCCACTTCGCCATGTAGGCTTCCCTTGCCAAATGGTGGTCGCGGTGATGATCCACTATGCTCATGCCACATCCTGTACCAATATAGGACAACACACTCACTGCTCCACAATTGCCACCGCTGCAGTGGAAGTGAAGAAGCCGAAAGCCTTACATAATCAGGGATGGACCTGCATGGAGGATAGATAAATGTGCAACTATTTGCAGTAGTCCACGCAACACCCTCATTAGAAGCAGGAAGTCGTATTCATCCCTTTATGTAGCCTACGTTACTGTCCGGATATTGGAAACGATGGGATGGGAATGTGATGTTTACGCATGATTTCATGGTTTACAATCAAATGAGATTTGCTATTTTCTATGAGTCTATAGCTCTCTCTGCTGGCTTGATGGTGTAAGGTCTTAACGTTTATTTATTTTTTTAAAGACTGTTGTACCAAACTCATCCACTAGATGTCACCACATCTCTAACCAAATCTCCAACCCATCGCTTAGTGCCTCGGATATATTACATTACAAATGTAATGTAAATGTGGTGTATACAAATTCCTACACTACACATATTATTAATTTTCACTCACTCAGGGTTATTAGACGCAGGCCTATACTTCGACGAGCGTCCTGCTTATATTGTCATATGTCATTTTATCATCACATCATATGCTCTGTAAAAGCACGTCAGTGAAGATTTGGACCACACAACTTCAATACAGTACAGCACCACTGTCGCTATGTATGATATACCAGACTGGGTCACCTGACAGTGGAAAATACTGCTATTATGTAACAGCATGTCCGCACAGCCCTCGCACTCATCGTACGACTCGACGCGCTGACGTCGTCTCTCGGGGGCGTGACGGTCGCCCGTGGTACCGCTGCGGTGTGTGTGTCACTATACTGTCAGCGCCCAGCTCAGAGGGTCCGGCACCTGACAATATAAATAAATATATATATATGTATGTATATATATATATATATATATATATTTATTTATTTATATATACACACATATATATCGGACACATGAACATTTCCTTTTTTTTTGTAAAGCGTTGTCCTCGTTGTACATACTCTCCCGTTGCCTTGACAGAACATCTTACCAGCTTACTTGCCTTTTTTTTGAGTGTGTCCATACAATGATCAAGAACGGACACCACCTAGTGAACTCACCAGCAGCAGCAGAAGCAGCAGCAGCCGCAGCAGCAGCAGCAGCCGCCGGGAAAGACGCAGGGAAAGACGGGGCAGGGACCGCCACTACCCCCAGCGCTACCCTTTGCAGTCCGGAGAAGAGAAGGCGTAGCATCCGGGTGTGGTGCGATGGCTGGTGAGTGCACGAAACGACGCGATACGAGGCCTGTTCCTCTTGCACGCTGTGAGGACGCCGTATCGGTATTGTGGTTTTGTTTGCATTGCATTGATGCATTGAGCTTGTCTGCTTGTCGGTCTCGTCGTGTCGCGCTGACAGCGACAGCAGGGCGACCACCAGGCCTCCTCTAGATCTTAAGGAGATAATGCTGCTTGGGTGCCTGCACAATCATAGTCGTGCACATAACGGGTCTGCAACACAGGCTGCTGTATACTACATATATGTGCTCGATGCGATGCGTTGGGATCATTGCTATATGTGCTAAAAACAACAACACACATTGTGTATCGTATGGGAGCCTATCAAGACAAGCCATAGTAGATCCGTTACTATCTGCTGGCATCCCACACAGCGGCTGTGGAATGCGGAGTCACGCGTCTGGGACTGGGAACGCTTACCTCCAGATGAACGCACGCCTGTCTGTCATCTGGGGAGGGGGGGAGGGGGGGAGGGGGTATAAGAGGCAAGTCAACAAGTGAGCACCCGATCACTTTAGTCACCGTGACGCGCTCATTTCCTGATCCGAGGATTCTCGGGCGATGTGGAGCAATATAACTGTGGCACCTATCGTCGATCAAATGATAAATAGTAAATAACTAATACATGTTTTCGTTCCTCATCTGGAAGAATTCATTTCGATAGCAGTTATACTCACATCGAAGCACATTTGTATTTGCTTTTCAAGCGAGTTAGATAGGCTACATGTCCATCTCTTGATATTCACTGGGATTGGAATAACTTCATCGACACACATACAATCGATGACTGCTCTTCAAATAATTTTCCAGTAAACAACGGGGAAAAGTCTGCCTTTTGAGTGGAGCAACCTCAGCAGCAGAAACTAAATAAATGTACGAGTATAGCAGGCAGTTGATAAACCGCTAAACGGCACAGGGAAGCATGTTAGTCATCAGGTCACATTGAAACAGTGTTATGTTATAGGGCATAGGAGTAGGGGTGGGCGGATCAGTCCTAAAATATGGATTTCAGAAAGGGGTTTCAGGTCAGGGTGGAATATTGTAAGATGTCTCCATCCCTCACTGAAGCCTCAACATGTTGACAGACATGTTATATTGACTGTGGTTTACATTTTGAGAAGAGACAAAGGTTGATAGTTTTTACGCACAGGGTCTGATTCACGAAGCTGTTGCATCTAAGTTAAAAAACAGGAGTGTTCACTTTCTGTTGTCCAAAGTTGATGTGCCGGTCCTCTATCAGGCACCATCCTATGTTGCGTGTCCTTGTGTATCAGGTAAATGAGTGTGTGGATGATGGCTGGTTTCATGCAGCCTCACCAGGCCGAGTCTGATTGGACGCTGGGTGAGGCTGCACACCTGTTGCACAATAAGTAATCAGTGTGCAACAGGTTAAAGCAGCCATCTCCACACACACTCAGGGAGATCTCCTGCATGGCACTGGAGCACCATTGACATGGTACATTTTGAAATCACCCACCCCTACTTCAGAGCCTATTGCAGGGTTGGTTGGTTGGTTGATGCAGGGCGGAAGTCAGTTTCGAGCCTAGTCATTGCATAGTAATGTATCTGCATGTTCCAAAGATATTGCTATCTGCCATTATGCCCTATTGAGTCAAACATAATTACCCACAATTCCACATTCAGGATGGAACTTCCTCCAGATGCTGCTCAGTGCAGATATATATATAGGACAGAAATAAACAGTCTAGTTTGCAAGATCATCATTTTCATTGTCATTTCGGCAGCCTTTTGGAAAAAAGCAGCGTTTCACTTTTGGAAAGAATTCCCACTCGTTAAAAGGAGTAAGGAATATGCTTTACTGCATAACAAAAATATCCCGGATGGCACAACAGTTCCTTTAGCCAAACAAAAACCAAACACATGTGTCCCATCCAGCTACATCAGATCTCTCATAAGAATCCAACGCCAACTCAAGTTTAGTCAAATCCAACTCCTCAGGACCATTGCGAAAATCAATTTATTTCATCCAGAATCGACCACTGCAATCCACATTTGTACGTCTCGGACCCATTACAGCCTCGCCTGTTCACCAGAACTTAACAGAGAGACCCACCGCTCCATCCCTGCAGCAATGCATTCGCTCCCTTTCTACAGAGCCCTGTATTAAAATTCTGCTCCTTGCCTCTGAAGCCCTGCGTGGGACTGATCCCGCGATCTCTGGGGCCTCGTCTCCCCTTACAACAACAGCACAGCCCGCAGGACCCAGAACACGGCCTGCTGGCTGTCCAAACGTCCTGCCCTGAAAATCTGCTGAGTCAGTTGGTGTGTTTTTTTTTTTTAATAGAACAAAAAACATATTTTTACTCGCTTGCCTACGGCACTTGATGCAACGTTTTGAGTATTTGTGTCGCACTTTAATCTCCCGTTTGATTGATTTTAGCTTTCTTTGTGCACACACACCTTATTGTGTCGTGTGTGTGTATACGTGTCTAATAATCGGCACAGCACTTTGGTACAAACCTGGTTTGTTTTTTGAAGGCGCTCTAGAAATAACAACGCATGCGTCTCCATGCTGAATGTGTTTCGTGCGGGGAGCGGGGATTACAGCGGCTTTCCCTGGTCAGATTCCATCCCTGCGGTGTAGGTGAAGCTGCCCCGCTGTGGTTTGATGGAATGTCCAGGAATATTTGGGATGCCGGAATATTAACCGGTGGGGTGAGCTCCCAAAGAGAGGCCGCTGTGAACGAATGTCATTTATCCGTTATTGACTGACACACACACACACACACACACACACACACACGCACACACCTGCTGTTCACTCAGGGCCACAGTCCATCACGGAACACGTTGTTTACAACAACACACCGCTCTCCCGGTGACATCATCAGAGTCATGTCAGCGCCGCGGTACACGGCGTGGCTATTTGTCCCAGGAAGTAGAGCGTGTCCTCTGCCCTAGTCCCTCGCTCCGGTGACTCGCTTCTATAAAGCGGGTTTCCAGTCATCCAGAATGAGAGAGCCATAGTGTTGTGTAACGTGTGTGTGTGTGTGTGTGTGTGTGTGTGTGTGTGTGTGTTCCCTGTCCCTCAGCCCGTGGAACAGGTGATGCGATGGCGACGGTTGAAAGTGGGACAGGGGTTTCATTGTTTGCGGGACTATCGTGTACTCACACCAAAAATTAGGTGAGGTGGTTGAGAGCCGAAATGATTTACGCTGCCCAAATTAAAGCTTTGTGTTGTGAGGCGTTAATCTCCTGGTGGAGATATCCCTGACTGAATACTGCCGTCACCAGGTCAAAGGTCAGTGTTTCAGTTAACGTCATCCAGGCAGGGAGGAGTAAAGTCCGACCCCTGTATCTGCTGATGTGGGGCTCACAGGGCAACGGTGAAGCCATTATAAATGTGTACTTGTCAATGTGTGCCATCATCACATTTTGTGTTGTGCTTGCACACTTGTACTTTATTTATTGTTCAGAACGATTAGAAGTACGCAAGTCCAGTTCTTATTTTAGATACTTGGTTACTCATTGTTTTTTGCGCGCTTCTGTGCCTTTAGGATAAATGCGTCAGCTTAATGAGCAAACGTCAATGTAAGTCAATGTAAACGTCAATGTAGTATGCTGCTCTTCTTCTATGCTTCTTATACCCTAGTCCAGTCGGGTGCACTTCTGTAATTCCCTACTGCTGGCCTCTCAGGAGATTCTTCTCAGGAGCTCAGGTGTTGCCTGGGTGTCTTCTAACAGACCATAATAATAAATATTTTAACATCAGCAATCAGCATAGTGATCCTTGCTTCGAAAAATAAATAGGACGGTTAGTCAATCACTCTGTGTGCACACAATGCTTGTGTGAGTTAATTTTTATTTTTTAAGGTTGTGTTCTGTCAGCGCACCAAAGGGGGTGTCAGTTGTTGTAATCTTGTCTGAGGTTTGTTAAAAAAAAAGAAGCTAAACTACGACCTAGTGCCATAAGATATGACAAAAAAATAAATGTTAAGTTGTCGTTGAACACTCCACTCAACCCCCGCTAACGCTAGCGGCTGAATATAAATCAAATACACGAGCCCGCGCGTGACACCCAGAGCTCAGTTGCTTCGGTCTGAGACGTTAGTTCACTCCTCCGCGCTGTAATGGAGTGAGACGAGGAGTCTACGGTTTTGGTAGGGATGCCTCAAAGCCGGGCGCTAGGACACTTTAGTCTTCTATTTACAAAACACACACAGTGGTCGGCTACAGGGGGAATCGGGTTTCAACTGAGGTCCTCTCTTGTCACAACTGCCCTTCAGTGGATGCTTTTTGTGGTGTTGGTTCTAGTATCTGATTCCACGTTCCAGCCCTGCTTGTTGTGGATGCTGGTGTCAAACGGTATTGAGGCAGTGGCCAGTGGCCATATTGCCTTTAGCATGTACTGCACTCGATTACTTTGTTGTTTTTGTTCCTATTGATGATTATCCGATTATCTGTGGAAGATATGCCACACTATCTCGTGGACGTAACATGACATATAGTTTAGATCATTTTTTTTTATCAATGGCTCCATCCAATGTTAAGGTTAATGTAGGGCAGCCAGCTGTCTCTGGGGCCTAATCGATAACACAGTTCTGGGACTGATAAAGACATGTACAATAACCAGCATTAACCTTGAAAATGTATTCGTTATAGATTTTCATATATTCTTTTTTTTCTCCAGCATTAACCTTGAAAATGTATTCTTCATGGATTTTCATATATTCTTTTGTCCTCCTTTTTGTCTTCTCCTCAAGCTATGACATGGTGCATTACGGCCACTCCAACCAACTCCGCCAGGCCAAGGCCATGGGAGATTACCTCATCGTTGGAGTCCACACAGACGGTAAGGACCCCCATCCCCCTTCCCCCTCACCCCAGCTCAGAGCAGAGAACCATCCCATCGCCACATGTCCCGACACATGTGAACACAGTCCCCTCTAAACCATTTCACACCTCCCACACGGTATCCAAGCTTCGTTGTCGGGTGTTTCGTGTAGCATCATACAATGTGCTTGACGGTACACGGCAAATGGACTGCATTTATATAACGCTTTTACCCAAAGCGCTTTACACTACGGCCTGACATTCACCCATTCATGCACACGTGCACACACCGACGGCGGAGTCAGCCGCGCAAAGGCGACCGCCGGCTTCGTCGGGAGCAGTCGGCGTCTCGCTCAGGGGGACACCTCGACACTCTAGGCTAGGAGGAGCCGGGGGGGATCGAACCAGCGACCTTGCGGTTACCGGCCAAACCCCCTGCTCTAACCGAACTGAGCTAACGCCGCCCGGGAACGCGTCTCATCGCCGGCGTTCTCCCTCCGTCTTGTTTGTGCCGTCGCCAGGGGAGATAGCGAAGCACAAGGGCCCGCCCGTGTTCACGCAGGACGAGCGCTACAAGATGGTGCGGGCCATCAAGTGGGTGGACGAGGTGGTGGAGGGGGCGCCCTACGTCACCACGCTGGACACCCTGGACCAGTACGCCTGCGACTTCTGTGTGCACGGAGGTACGGCGCGGTGCACGCGCGCATGCGCACACGCACACGCACGAGCACGCACACACAGGGGTGCCGCGCAGTACACACACACACACACACACAGACACACACACACACACACACACACACACACACACGCAGTACACACACACACACACACACACACACACACACACACACACGCAGTACACACACACACACACGCAGTACACACACACACACACACACACACACACACACGCAGTACACACACACACACGCAGTACACACACACACACACACACACACTTAGACACTGACACACTCGCGCACACATGCACACACACACACACACATGCACATACATACACACACACACACACACAGACACACAAGCACACACTAACACACACGTGCACACACACACGCTCACACACACACACACACACACTTTGACACATATACACAGACATACTAACAGCCATTACATTAACTTCACATTTCTAAGCATCACACTATTTGTGATGACTGTCTGGTGGCCACTAAGCTGCCAGATATTTGAGAATGGCGTGAATGATCCAGCCTCTCTATCTGTCCCTACGGTTGAAACAGTCCCACTAACCTGTACCTCTGTTGCTGTGTTGTTGTTGTTGTTGTTGTTGTTGTGGTTGTTTGCAGATGATATAACGCTGACAGTGGACGGGAAGGACACATATGAGGAGGTGAAGAAGTCGGGGAGATACAGGTGAGCGCCTCCGATATCACATTCTGCCTGATGGGAGGGAGTTGGGAGGCAAGAGTGTGTTTGAGGCCGGTGATATCACTGTGTTGTGATGTCACTGTGTTGTTGACAGGGAGTGTAAGAGGACTCAGGGAGTCTCGACCACAGATCTGGTCGGCAGGATGCTGCTCATGACCAAAGCCCATCACAGGAACATAGTGAGTCTCTCTTTATCTCTCTGTCTCCACAGGAACATAGTGAGTCTCTCTTTATCTCTCTGTCTCTGTGTGTGTGTGTGTGTGTGTGTGTGTGTGTGTGTGTGTGTGTGTGTGTGTGTGTGTGTCTGCGGGCCTCCCACTGTCCTCCTGATGCAGGATGAGACAGAGGCCCCATCTCACACTCTGCTGTCTCACACTCTGCTGTCTCACTCTCTGCTGTCTCACACTCTCCCTCTCTTCCACAGGACAGCTCCAACTACCAGCAGCACACAGACAACTTCGGAAAGGTTTGTGTCATTTTTCCTTATTATTATTATATAATAATAATATTCCAAAAGGAACTAAGTATTATTATTGTTGTTGTTATTGTTGCTATTAGTGTTTTTGTAACTATAACAATTGAAATGTATTGACATGACCCTTATATTTTACTTTCAAAAACAAACTCCATACCAACTCTAGAGGGAGTACTGGGTCTTGATCATCAGTTTGGTTACTACGTTGCCAAAGCTGTTAACAGGACTCGATGGCAAGTATTAGGAAACAAAGGCTGATACTGTGGGCCTACTTTGTAGCAAAGCCGAAGATCTGGTTAGTCAGACAACTGTACAAACAACTCTTTTATTTATTCACAGCGTATACAGCGACAAGCACCTTGCATTTGTATCACACTGTCCGTTTTTTATAATTGATAATATTGAGCATTACTTTTCCCTGTTATCAGTGTTGTTTATTACACCACTGAAACACACTGGGACCTTGAATTACACCTGATGTAAACACAGATCAAACAAATCTCCCTGTGTGGACATTTTGTGACCACCGCGCAGTAGTACTGCACTCTGGCCACCGGGTGGTGCTCCTGTGCCGTTCTCCCACCCCGCAGTTCGTGAGATAAACCAGATGGGTGATGAGAAGCCGAGTTGTCCCTCAGTGCTCATGCGTCTCCCCTCTCTCTGTCTCTACGGCGGGTGTGTGTGTGTGTGTGTTCAGAAGGGCCACAGTCCGTGGACGGGCGTGTCCCAGTTCCTGCAGACGTCCCAGAAGATCATCCAGTTCGCCTCCGGCCAGGAGCCTCAGAGCGGGGACACCGTCATCTACGTGGCGGGGGCCTTTGACCTTTTCCGTATCCTGGCAACCAGTTGAGGATAGGCTCCACCTGTTTGATAATTGGCATCTGAAGGATTAGTTACTATGGCGATGAACCAAACTAAATGAAATGAAAACAAGAGTTTTATTTCAGTTATTGATCTCTGACTACATTGATTTTTAGTCTCTCTTCTCTCTCTGTCTGTCTCCCTCTCCCTCTCTTTCTCTCTCTCTGTGTTCCTCTCTCTCCGTCTCTCTTCCTCTCTCTCTGTCTCCATCTCTCTCTCTTTCTCTCTCTCTCTCTCTTTCTCTCTCTCTCGCTCTCTTTCTCTTTCTCTCTGTCTCCCTCTCTTTCTCTTTCTCTCACTGGCTCTCTGCCTCGTGACTTCATTGATTTTTGAGTCTATAATGAATTTGGGCTGTTGTTCTTCCCTTATATAAGGTCAAATGTGTGTTTGCCCTCCAAGCTAAACAGTTAAGTAGGAACTCATGGTTGGGTTTAGTGTGTGTGTGTGTGTGTGTGGTGAGGGTGACGACATCGTCATCGACCAGAACAGATCTGGGGTGCGAGCAGTGACCCTTGACCCCTGGCTGCTCCCAGACATCGGGCACGTGGACTTCCTGGAGGCCGTGCACGGGCTGGCGGAGCGGCCGTACGTCATCGTGGGGCTGCACTTTGACCAGGTGAGCTCCCGCGTTTCCTTTCAGAGCTTTTACTGAACCAGTCCCACAACAAGTCTAATGACGTTAGTTACGGTGAGGTTAGGCGAGATGCACTTCAAAAAAAACACGACGTGTTTTCTTTCAGGAGGTAAACCGCTACAAAGGGAAGAACTACCCCATCATGAATATCCACGAGAGAACGCTAAGCGTGCTGGCCTGTCGGGTGAGTTCTGCATTCTTCTCCCGTCTACGAGAAGTGTGTGGATGGTGTGGAAAAATGGTTCAAGTCCCTAAACCGTCGGCCTGTGTTTGTTTCCGCCGCCCCTCACGCAGTATGTCTCAGAAGTGGTGATCGGAGCCCCGTTTGAGGTCACCAAAGATCTGCTCGATCATTTCAAGGTAGATCAAATCACAAATGCATGCAAACTAAACTCAACCGAGAGGAAACACATGCAGAACACACACGACAACGCTGGCTCCTTTGTCTTCCCAGGTGGACCTCGTCTGTCACGGCAAAACAAACATCTACCCCTGCACCGACGGGATGGATCCCTACGCGGTAAGACCCCGGCTTAAAGGCTCAGTTATGGTTCCACGTCGACGCAGTGACCACGCAGACGCTTCGACCCAGTTCTGCGTCTGGCTTTAGTGAGCGGACCGATCACAGCCCTTGCTGCTGCGTCGCCTCGACGCAAGGTTACAATTTTTGGGAGGCGCACGTCAGACCCTTGAGGTGGACGCAAGGAGGGTCCGCAAGGACGTAAGAGGTCCATGAACCCCCTTGCGTTGCGTCGACATGGAACCATAACTAAGCCTTTACTCAGGCCCCCCAGCGATATAGAACGATATTCCTTTATTCCTTCACGTGTTCTTGGTTCATTTTGAGCAGAGGTGACCGTAAGGACGACCGAGCAGAAGGCTAACCCCTCCGTGTTGTTGTCTTCTGCGGTGTGCAGGAGCCCAGGAGGAAAGGCATCTGGCGGACGGTCGACAGCGGGAACAGCCTCACCACGGACGCAATAGTGCAGAGGATAATCAAAAACAGGTGGGACTGGACAGGACCGGACAGGACAGGACAGTGGTAGGACAGCACGGAGCAGGGAGCGCGTTGATGCTAGGTCAAGTGCAGCCAGCGTCAGCACAATGTTTAACTTCAGACACTTATTGATTGAAAGTGGCTATTGAAGTAGCAAGTAGTTTCTCGTCAGGAAATCCGAACCATAGGAGAGATCTACTGCATGCAGTGTGTTTACACATGCAAGGAATTAGTCTTTCCAGAAATTAGGCCTGGGCGATCATATTGATCGATATCGATTACTATTGATAATTCTAATGACCTAAAAAGACTAGGAATTACCATGCTGGATTTAAACACTTCTGTTTAACACTTAATATGACCTTCCACTGTTCTTCATTGATAAATACTCCAATGTCGATACAACAATGAAAAACACTCAAATATTGTAAATAAGTATGGAACCGTGTTTGTGTAACAAACCCAGCTGCTAAATTCGGTGGTCCAGTCTCTTATCGATATATATTGAACATGTTTTATATTGATATTGATCAAAAGTCTATCACGATACAATAACTTATTGATTTATTGCCCAGGCCTACCAGAAATACAAGATCCAAAAATACGAATCACAATTGTATAGTAATTGAAGATCAAACGCACAAAATAAACAATGAAAGATAAAGTTGACAAGACCCCTGCTTAGATGTGTGGTCTTACTCACCTCTGTCCCCCCCCCCCCCCCCCCCAGGTTGCAATTTGAAGCTAGGAACCAGAAGAAGGAGGCCAAAGAGATCGCCATGATCCAGGCACTGAAGAGACACGAGGAGGAGAAGACTAATGAGAGACCTCAGGCAGTGTTGTAGGACCCGTTAGAACACACACGCACGCACGCACGCACACACACACACACACACACACACACACACACACACACACACACACACACACACACACACACACACACACACACACACACACACACACATACATACATTATACATACAAATACATTATACATTATATGTATATATATATATTTATATATATATATGTATATATACACACACATATTTATATATATAGGTATAAATATATATTGTATGTGTAGAGAGAACCTGACAAATCCATAGCATCTTAACTTTACATCTTAAGGTATGTCCTAATCAACCAACCCCAAGAAAAAAACAAAAACAAAAGTAAACAAACATTCATCCTCCCCCCCCCCTTCAACAAACGCATTCCTGTTAGGGTGGGGTACTGCTGTATGTCTTAATACATGCTACTACATATGCAATTACATGTCATTCATGTCTGTCATTTACCATATCAACCCATTCATGTATACGTAACGATGTACCTTTGATTTAACATCCAATTCAGGCCTAATAGTAGAATTAATCTGTCTAAAAGAGTCTATATTTTAGATATAGTTTTTAGTTGTGTTTTTTCATCAAGTTTTGCCTTCCAAACATTATGATTCAGTCAACGGGCATTTTGTATGTGGAGAAAGGGGTCAACGGTCTGAATCGTTTATTTTGGACCGATGAAAATACAACTCTGTGTGTTTTAAGGGTCAGTTGACTGGCCTGTAGATGAGCACTGTCAAACTACTCTGACGTAAAGGCTCCACCTGTGCGTTCGCACCAAAACCAAAGCGAATTTTTGGCATGGCGCAATCACACACAAAGTCAATGCAAAGAAGCAAATAGATGCAAATTTTCCGCCCTATGGCTCAAATAGTGCATTGCGAAGGACGCAAATTCGCCTCATTCACGAGTTCATCCAGTTTAAATATTTGGCCTTTGTTGTGAATTTCGCTTGATGCTGAATAACTCATGCGAGAAAAGAATGCGGTTTGACGCGAGTAAGATTTTCAATTATTCACTTTGCATCTTAAAGGGTTTATAAAACCACAACATTGAGAGGGTTCCAAAAGTATCCTGTCCTGCTGAGGAGCAAAAAATATTATTTTAAATTTAATCCTACAATTATATCAAATCCTTGTTTGCTGTTGGTCTTCGTTATGTGCAGAATAGTTTTGAGTGACAGCCTCGTCGGACAAGAGTAGAACCTATTTGATGGGCCACTTCATGGGACCTCATGTACATAAATAGCTCCAGAATGCACTGACTGTAAACTGCTCAGACTGGACTTTTCTATTTTCTACATAGAGCAGTTTTGTTTTTAACTACGCAAACGCACACCGAGACGTGCACGACCGGCCTTTTGAGTGCAATTCATTCTTTTTTATTTTTATTTGAAAAGAAAAACACTCCTTGTACTGTGATCACACTAGTATATAACACTTACGTTTTAACAGAATGCTTTTAACATAATATCTTAGTATAGTATGTTACAAATAATTGTGTTGACTTAACAGATCATCTAGACTTGTCATTTTCAAGTTCGGAAGAAGTTAATCTTATCAGTCAAAAAGGATGAAATATTATATTTTTTAAAAGGTGTATATTTTGCTGACCACCTTTTCTTTAACTTTGGTTGAATTGTTTTGATTGTTTTAAAGTGTAACTATGTACTGTATTTCAAGTTGGAATGTACTCATTGTAGGCTATACTATGTATGTTATGGAGAAATGCTCAATGACAAATACTGTACACAATGTTGAAGACGACCTACATTATATTACGACAACAATAATAACACACACTTAATCTAAACTAAATCAAACAGTTTGTCCTCATGTCTATGAACGTTGAAAATGTGTTTGCTCTACGTATATATTCAAGTTATAATGAAGGTGCGCATTGTGGAAGACAATGTCAGGTCGCTTTTCAATTAATGATTTCATAAAGATTTCGAAGAAATAATTCTCCTTTGTGCCAACATGAAGCATATGAATGATTGGGTTAATGAATTTTTAATAGGGAAGGCGCAAACAAGATTGAAAACAGGCTTCGTAGAACACAAAATGGTCCGAGATAGGATAATTTGACACATTACGCAAATATGCTGTCATTCTTGTTCCTCTGCTGCCTCACCACTAGGGGGCGGCAGAGGTCGAATCCACCATGGATGGGGTGCACAGGCTTCCATATACCGACTGGTCCGCCCTCATGGGTTAGTTCTCATAGTAGGCTACACCCATGGCAGGGGCCGGAGCATAAGGCAGAATATGGCAGAATATCAAGTGCTGGTATGACTTAAAAAGGTTCAAATGAAGTGTATAAAAAGTATAATGATAAAAGAATAAAGTGACAGTGATATTGCAATCGGAGGTAGCAGCATGGTCCAGTCAGGATCCCATGGAGGGTGCGGCTGTTACAGTCCATAGATGGGGGGTTTAATTTTACATAATTTGCTGGCCAAAGAGCAACATGCACGCTACTGTGCACCACGGCGGACAGGGTGGTCGGCACCCATGCCAATTTCATCGTGACCGCGTGTACTTGGGTTTAATGAAGTAAGTGAAATAAACACAAAAGGGTCAAATGGAGACTAGTGCAACTGAGTTGCCTCGTTACTATATACTCGTTACTAACCTCGTTACTTAGACAATAACCGCAAGCGTGGGAATATTTTTTTTTTAACATAGCACCAGTTGCCCCCCAAACATTTAAATTTAATATGTAGCCTAATTTAAAATAAACCGCAGACGTTGGTTTGTGTAGGCTTCGCCTACTTGCCGTAATAGTGCAAGAAAGAGCTACCGTTTTTAACACGCAGCATGCAAACATCACACGTTAAATACGCGTTGATCCGGACCGTAGTTTGGACCAATGTGATTGGCCAACACCAGAACAGCAGCATCTGTCTATCGATGATAGACTTGCTCATATTTTTGCATCAACAAACGTCAGTGCAGTTATTCAATTATCTGATACAGGCTTAAAGCCTAATATCGCGTCTTTTTTGCATTCCATGAAGCAGCGGGGATATGGTTGAATTACAGTGAAACCTAATGCGTTGCGCCGCTAATTGCTTTCGTGAATCTTCAATTAGGCCTGTTTGTACGCGCGTGCTCTCAATCAGCCATTTCCGTCTCGTCGATTCCGCTCCTTGGCGTCTCTTCCTTTCCATCGTGGTCAAGACATTTCTTCGCGGATTACTCGGGAGTTTTGAGGGCACTACGAACCGTGCTAAAAAAAAAGTGATATGTTTTGCTGCCTCCAAATGCTACCCGGTCCGCTGCAGGTAGCAGTCCTGGGTTCATGTTATGCGTTGCAAGTTATATCCCCCCCCCCCCACCCCCTTGTAACGTGCAACGCATGATGCATGCTCCTTAAGTTAGGCCTCAAAGTGTTTCGATTGCTTACTTTATTAAAATTGCTACTTTGTTATGAATTGACGATCAGTTTACCGTCAGAACCACTCTAGTCAAAGTAATAGCCCCGCGTTCTGCAGATATGCATGGGACTGTGTCTTCATCAGGCCGTCTCTGAGGAAGACAAGAAGGCTCGAGGCCACAGCTCTAAAATAGAGCAAGATCTTTGTGATGAACAGGCCAAGCGGGAGACGAACGTGGTCAAAATTCTCCTGCTGGGTGAGTGTTGGCAGGCAGAAAAGGTTGTTATTAATATTTCTCCCGCGTGCATTGAGTGAGTCAAATGATCCCCTTGCAGGGCCTGCTGAAAGCGGAAAGAGTACGCTCGTCAAACAGATGAAACTCATCCACAGCTGTGGCTTCACCAAACAGGAGCTGATTAGTTTCAAGGTACCCCTTTTCAGTATCCCTTCCTAAAGTGAGTCATTGGTGGTGAATTGTGTCGCTAGTTTACACTTTATCTGACTGGTGTGATGCTTTGTTTTATATGCGTTTTACTTGGATGTCTGAAATCAAACCATGATAATTAAGCACTCATGAGCTATTTTAAAATGCAGGTGACGTTTATACAGTTCATCATAATGCGTTTAATGAAACCTTACATTCATTTTAGTCTAGGGCGGTGATGGTTATTGACAAATGTGTTGTAATGATGCCCTCTTGACAGCAACTGTTCTTTTTCACAATAATAGTATTATTGTGATAAAAGAGAAAAGTTGCTGTTATTTATACCCAATATAGCCTCATTTAGTTTTGTGTTAGTCCTATCACCGATTGGTAAATGTCCCGGGCTCCATAAAGAGTTACTGCCATAACTGGTTGTCTGGTTGGAAGCTTCTGTGGACGTTGTTTCATTATTGGAGTGTGCCGTAAGAAAACGGATTCCCTCAGGACTTCGAAACGTAGGAACCGGCGCCGTCAGTGCGTTGGTGATGGATAACGGGCCGGTGTTTCTCGCTCTCTCCAGCCAGCCATTCTGGACAACCTTCTGACCTCCATGAAGTTTGTTCTTCAAGGTATGGGCATGCTGAGGATCAACCTCTTCAACAAGAACAACAAGGTGAGCGACCACAGAGCGACGGCCCCTTCGGTTCATTCAGCTCTCCCTTAGCCCCGCGACACCCTTCCACCCCATGGGAGTAATCTCCATGCGTGGGCTGTGTGAAGCCTCTTGCAGGCAGAAGAAGGTGAAATGCCAATTGTGGCTTTTGACAGGAGAATACTAATTTATTTGTTCAAAATGCCATTGCCACATGTTCACTGCTATCTCCTGTATCTGTCAATGATGGCACCCATTGCACTCCTGATCATCCCTGCAAGGACAGATCCCCCACTCTGCGTTCCTTGTCAGGATTTTCTTTCTTGCTAATGAAGGGAGTTATTTCTGGGCGGCTAGGGTCAGAGGGGGTGTCATAAATGTATGGCCTGTTAAGCCCTTTTAGACCGTGCCTGTGATTAAGGGCTATACAAATAAAATGTAATATCTCAAACATAAAATCCACAGTTGAACAGAAATGTAACGGACAATCCGACACGCACAGCATTCTAACGAACCGACCTGACAGTGAAACTGCGCAGTGGAAGCCTCGTTAAGGAGACGCTGCGGTTGCTTGTGTCGTCAGATGCACGCGCGCGCCCTGCTGTCCTGCGCTCAGTGTGTGGGGGAGGACCAGGCGCTGATCCCCTTCCTGGGCCACGCCCTGTGCTCCCTGTGGGCGGACCAGGGGGTGCGTGCCGCCGCGGCCCGGGGCCACGAGTTCCACCTCAACGACTCGGCCGTCTAGTGAGTATGGAGGCCCCCCCCTCGACCCCTGGAGTACAGCACCGCACCCGCCTCAGGGTACGGATGCAGGACTGGACTTGTTAAGTGCGCTGCGAGCTTGTCGCTCCAGGGCCTGTCCACAAGAAAAATAGGTTGCGATTCAAAGTTTGGCAGACGACATCGAGGGAAGAAATGCACGTGATTGTGGACAGCGCTAGAGGCGTTTTTGCGTTTGAACCTCCGTACATGTATCTGTGTGCCTGTCCTGCTGGACTAGGTAAGAGCAGGGTGAGTCAAGTTGTAAATATGTGTGTAGAATATACGTGTAGAATCACATTTTAAACAATCAATTGATTGCCTTCTAATTTAACTTGCATGATGTATTGTGTCCTGCTCTCCCATTATTCAGACACTAATATCTCTCCTTTGTTTCTGGTAAGTAGCCTGACTTGGTCGTTCGTTACACAGTAACACAGTGCCTGGAGCACAGTGCTGGGCTCCTGCCCGTGCACTCACGATGTCTCTGAAGGTCTGTTGTTAGACACGTCGTCGTCATCATCATGGGATGGGCTGCCATTTCAGAACACTTTCTATAAGAGGGGTCCTTTTTTTATAAGTGACGCAATTTTGGGCATTTTGGCAATTTGGAGGTTTAATCTGGACCTGCAGGTGGTTGAGTTATTGGCTGAATTGGATGTTTTTAGCCAAAGTGTATGTAATAAACGCATGAAGAAATTGTAATTTTTGTATTCCGTGTTCAATTATATTATTCTGGCCTTGGAGGTATTTTTTTGCAGAATTGGTAAGTGTTTGTGTGGGTGTGTGAGTGATGGTCATCTGTGTTCTTGCTGTATTCCAGTTTCTTTGAGGACATGAGTCGGATCGTCGCTCCCAACTACATTCCGACTGAGCGGGACGTCTTGAGGGTGAGGGTACGGTCGTGTGGAATCATCGAGACGCAATTTACAGCCAACAATATTATCTTTCGGTAAGATAGTCTTATTGTGGTCTAGTGTTACACATTGTCAGTGGGAATTCTGACCCAATTCAAGTCATTCTCAATAACTAACACATTTAATCCATATTTGGATTCAAATTTTATTTACGATGCTCAATCAAGCCAAGAAAATTAAATGTCAATGTATTTACATTTAAAATGAGTGAATAAATGAATTAAATCAAATGCAAAATAGTTCTTCCAACAATTCCACCAACCAATTCATGAAGTGCAATGGAGAGATTGAAAAATAGTTGCTCAGGAACAGATTTTGGTTTATTCATTTGCTCCTGTTTACTTTATAAGCTAAATTTCCTGGTGGAGTTTTGAATGGCACAAGCTCTGCAATGTTCCCTCTCCCATGGGTCCTGGTGGCGTGGGCTGCTCAGTCCCAATCTCCATGGGACTTTATGCTCAGTCTGAACCCTGAGGGAAACAAACCTATGAAATATTGATGGGTTCCTCCGGCAGGGAACGTATACGCAGAGAGCAACAGACGCACCGTCTGACCCCTGAACCCTTGCATGGAGAAACATTCGAAGCTTGAAATTCTGAGGAGAGCGTACTTGCGTTTCATTCTGTTGAGCTTCACACGTGTTGCCGTAACATGACAGCATACGGGACAGCATGGGCAAACATACGTGGTCCTGCATGTGGAATATTTTCTGTAGGTTTTTGCTTCTCAGATTGATGCAGAAATGTGGGCGGATTGTGAATCGGAAGAATAAAGAGATGATAATATGTTTAGCATTTTTTTTTATCTTAAACAAAATCGTTGCAAGCAGATTTAAATGATACCGCCACTATCCTTTTTATATATTGTGATTATTATTTATTTTTTTGTGAGCATTTTTTAGGTTGTTGAGTGAAGTATATTGCCAATGCACTACTCACACTACAGTCATCAAATGCCACGGTTAAGGATGATTCCCTAGTTTGCCCAAATTGGCGTAAACGTTTGACACGGCCGTCGCAATCTAGCACCTGGAGGCTGTCTGTTCCAAGTGGCTCCCATTTCCTGTGTCACCCAGACCTACTGCTACACTCAGCGTGTTGGAGCACCCGGTTTTATTTATTTATACATGACCGAATGCATGTCCAAGATTTTTCTTTGTGTCAAAATTGTACACATTTTTCAATGTATTCATTTTGCAATTTTAAACAATGACCCATTTCATTGCATTTAAGTCGGTCTAACGTTGGCTCCTAACTGCGGCTCCAAAGAATTGTACTGGGAAAAACTAAACGAATATACCCCTCCATAGCCATGCAATAGACACATTATTTTCTTGGCCACCTTAATTGTATGTTAACCTATTTTATATTCATACCATGTGGTCTTTGAGTAATTGCAGCGCTGGAGGGGAAGGGGTGAAAAGCTTTGGTGTGATAAGAGAACTGCAGAGAGGAGGTCGAAATTCAGAAGGCATTTCATCCCTAGCTCTGTACCCTTTTTTCTGCTCCTTCACATGGACGTATCCACCCGCTCGGTGAACTCCACCTGACTGACTGACGCCTCTGCTCCCGGCCCCCCCCAGGATGTACGATGTCGGGGCCCAGCGGAGCCGCAGGACCAAGTGGCTCAGCTGCTTTGACTCGGTCCAGGTCATACTGTTTGTGGTTACACTGAGCGGGTACGACATGACCCTGATGGAAGACCCCTCGATGGTAGGTGTGTGTGTGTGTGTGTGTGTGTGTGTGTGTGTGTGTGTGTGTGTGTGTGTGTGTGTGTGTGTGTGTGTGTGTGTGTGTGTGTGTGTGTGTGTGTGTGTGTGTGTGATGCTTTTAACTTTCTTGTACCTTGTTGTTCCTCTCATTTTCACCATGTCCGTCTCCATTAAGAGTCGACTCACGGAGAGCCTTGAACTTTTCACCTCCGTCTGCGACAATGGCATGTTCCGAAACACAACAATGGTAAGTCTCTGCCCACTCACCTTCAGACACCCATTGGGCCGTGTCCTGTGGTATTTTGGAGGCACCGGTGGTCAACCTCACCAGCAGGAACAAGCCCAGTGTGGTGCTGTTCCCCAGATCAGGGGTTCAGGTTGTTCGTCTTCAAAACGGTGAGGGTGTGGTGACTGAGCTGACTGTGTGTAATGGGAGTCTCGGGCCTCGGGAACGACGTTAAGAATTGGTGTCAACTCTGGATGCAACGGGTGAAGTGCAGGGTGCAGACGAATCTGGGGTCGTTTGTGAAGGGGACCCAGCCGGTCAGATGAGAGGTTTATGGTGCCGGCTCTTGTCCATGTGGGGTATCTGACACAGGGCTCGCTGTGTCAGACACCAATCATTCACGCCCTTTTAAAATCCCTGCCTCCGCTCACTCACTATGAAGAGGCTCTGGGTGCCCTTTTGGTGAGCATCCACACAGAGGGTCAATCTGGTCACTTGCGTTTTTATTTATTATTATACAGATTCTGTTCATGAACAAAACGGATCTGTTTCGGGAGAAGATCTTATACTCTGGAAGACACTTGAGATTTCACCTCCCCAGTTATCAAGGTATGTCATCAATGTATTGTATATAAAGTAAGCTTATATCTACATTGCTGCGTTATTTTCTTAAGGCAAGGAATTTGAATCTACACTACTCTAAATCTATTTTGACTCATGAACAAAAGGTTTTTTAGGTTTAGAGCAAACAGCATTGCATTGTAGGCCAAACACAGGTGTATTCCGGCATTTGGTCTGTTTGTGTTTAATTGAAGGACCAGAGCCGTCATTGACTTTATGAAGTAAACATTAGTTATTCCTTCTCAGGATGGTCATGTAGCAGCCACCTGGGTTCAAAATGGTAGCCGGGAGGGGGAAACCACGATGGGAACTGAATGCGCAGACTTTCTGCAATACTGTGAAAGAATACTGTATACTATGTCATACTATGATAAAGAATTCTGAGGATTTGACAGTGAAATGCTCCTTACATTTGAACACTTTCATGTAATATTAATGATATGCAATGAGATACAATAGAGATGTTCTGAATGTTCTCTTCCGCAAGCAAAACATGTGAAAGGCATCTTATTGACATCCCTGAATCCCACGAGGGATTCTGCTTGTATCCATAAGTCCGGAGACGAACAATAACCATTTTTTCCTGTTTTTATTATTCCATACGCTGTCTTCCTCCTGAGAATCTCTCACTGGGTGTGTCTCGCTCTTCCTCATGTGACGTTGTGGTTGTGCATGGTTTCAGCCTTCCACACAGCGTTACCCAAGCAAGCTCACACTTTCAAACATGATTTATTCATTGAGTAGCTTTAGTTTTGAGGTCAGAAGAAGACACACTTTTCCATGAACTAAATACCTGACGTTCCTTCCATCACGTATTCCTTGTGTGTTCCGTCCTTCTTGCCCCCGCAGGAGCAGACTGTGACGTGGACACCGCAGCCCACCACATCGCTGCCATGTTCGTAGCGTCTAGCGGCAGGCGGGGCACGCCAGTCTTTCACCACTTCACCACGGCCACAGACACGGCCAACATACAGGTGGTCTTCCAGGTGGCCATGGAGCAGATCATCAAGGACAACTTGGCAGCCGTCCCTCTGCTGTAGGGGCCCAGCCTCGGAACCTGGGGTTGGGAATGGGCGGTTCGCTTTTTTAATTGGTTCAGTCCAGCGCCTGTTGATCAAGATTTGATGCTTTCATTTCAATGTGGATGTTTTTTTTAGGTCGCTGTCTGTTTTGATGATTGTTCAGTCCATGGCCGATGTTTTAATGTTAACATTTTAATACATTTTTAATAAAATATGTATTTAAGTCTGGCTGTTATGATTGATAAGGATGAAAGGAAAAGCATTAGAAGGAGGAACAATGAACGAGTGTCCTCATGGTTTCATTCTGCATACCATCAAGCTCACTCGCAAAGCAGACCACCTCATCGGCATCGACAAAGCCGTTCAGAATGTGTCGGATCAGCCAGGGAGGAGACATTGCACTTTGGTTCATTTTAATACAACAGTTTGTCACAAGTGTCTCTCATTATGGGTCCGCTTCTTTGTTGAAGGCCTACCATGGCACAGATTTATCTCCACTAGTTTATTTATCTACCTGTGCCCTAATAGCCTACACTTCATGTTACGAGTGACCCGCGTTTGTCCTACGATGCTGCCTCTGTGTGGATTGAGCCAGGGTGCAAAGGGTGTTGGACCGGGACAAGTAGGACCATGTTTGTGATTGGTCCGGCTAATCAATAGCCCCATTTGGCCAATTAGGTGTGGGGTCGCTCCTAGTTGTAAATATCCTGTTTTATAAGCTCAAGTTAGGGATAGGCTTTTTTGTATAAATATTTGTTATGTCAATCAGGAAAACATTTGTGATCACTTTGACTTGCACACTGGATGCAAAAAACACTAAAGCAAATGACGGATTTGTTTGACCAAGGGTCACCAAATCCGTCGTTTGCTTTATTGTAGGTTTGTTTTAGTGTTGTTTTTTTAACATGCACTCAAGGACCATAACATATTTTCTCAACTTTGCACTTATAAGTTTATTTAAGAATATAAATATAGGGGTTTTCGTGCTGTTGAATTTGTCAAATTGATGCCAGTATATTGGGATGGGGTGTTCACTTACCGTCGAGTCACAATTTAGCCTATAGGATCAACACGTCAAAATAGGCAGGTTTTAATGCAATATGATTTATTTGGTAAACTTGGATAACATATTTACAATGGTATACATATTCAATGGTATACGTATTCATACAAAAATGAAGCCAAATGGTTCGTGTGAAATGACATGTCGAGCCATAAGCCGTAACTTGTACATCGTGGGGGTGATGAGATAAAGATTGTGAGGCACCATGCACCCACATCACCATGCACCCACACCAGGCCCCCATGGATGTTCTCCGAACGAAACCACTAATCCTCCACACAGTCCAAGGAATCCAGAGAAAGGTACACCTCCGCCTTGCACTTAAACATCCCTTTGACCTTCTCGTAGAGTTCGCAGTTTTTCAGGTTTGGCGTGACCTCTTTGATGCAGACAGGCTGATGGGAGAGAAAGCGCACACGTTAATGCATCACAACGGCGTTTTCTCGAACCCCATCCGCTCACCCGAACTACTGCGCACAACTTTTACCACAACTTTTAAAACCGTCCAGGCATGAAACATTCATACATTGGGGACACCCCCAACCCTCCATCTGTACAGCCACCTATCATGCCGGTTTTTCAAAAAGGAAAGCTCACCATGGACTTGAGGATAAAGTTCTGACGACTGGATTCCGAGAGTTCCGCGTTTTCCGTCGTCTCGGCGCGGTCGGACAGATTGGGCTCGGCTCTCCTCATGTACGGAGACCTCAGGATCCCGGACAGCAAGCCCGACGCCCGTCCCACCGAGTAGTAGCTCGGACCGGACACCTGTTTGTACCACGCGTACGACGGACTGCGAGACACCAGCATGGAGATGACCATGATGATACCATAAACCACCTTGATGTTCATATCGAGTGGATCGATGTTCGTATGAGTGCAGGGCTCCTCGTTGTGATCCACTTGTTCGGGATGACTGCTTATATCCTAGGGAGCCCCTTCATATTTTGTCCTCACAAAAAAGGAGGGGGGATGATTCATCTCACCTCCTGTGGGACTTCCTTTGTGGATGTATCTCCTTTTTTTCTGCCAACAAGATGAGGGTGATCATGATGCCTTAGGCCTGTTTTTGATTTTGGTTTTATTTTTTTTGACATTGGAAGGGGTGCGCGCGCGCGCGCGCGCGCGTGTGTGTGTGTGTGTGTGTGTGTGTGTGTGTGTGTGTTTCTCTTCTGAATAAATCGGTAAATGGTGTGTCATTGACTTTACAAACACTTACATCAACGATCTACATGATATTATGTGGTCAATTTTCCATGCTGAATTTTCAATAAGTTTGATTCGTTTTTTGTAGGACTATGTTTGCTTTTTTATATCATTGACCTCGGGTGAAATGATTGTAGGCCTATAGTAGGACTATCACAGACTAAGATTAAATGTAGACTTGAAAACAAATCGGTCCCTCTTTCTGATTCAAATGGAGAAGTAGGCCTAGCAGATTTTCTGAAGAGGAGAAGGTGGCCTGTTCTTGTATGGAAGCGGTTAACATGTTGGAACAGTGTACTAGTGGCCTCTAGTGAAATTATAGGTGTATTACAGGTAGGCCTATATCAAATGATGACACACGTTCATATCCAATGATATGCAATGATTGGACTTATTTTGTGTTTTTTCCCTGTAGATTTGCACAATAAGGTGAACTTTATTTTATTTGGTATATGGAAGAGACTCAGTAAGTGTAGGCCTACAAGAGGACACGTTTTCCATTTCCTAGATCTCAACTATTAAAGTCTAATGGGCCTAGGCCTATATCGTATTATTTCCCGAGAAGAAATCAATGCTCATAAGCTACACAACTTTAATACAACCTGTAAATACGATTTGCTTTATTCGAACCAAAAGTAATGTCTAATTGACTCAACATCGGGTCCACTGCTTGAAATAATACGAAAGTGAACAGAATGTTTTTCCGCGAATATATTGCATCACTTTATGGTTCTCAACTGCTTTCGTTTCCAGTGAGGTCCCACAGCGGTTGTTTGCGCGCTTTTGGCAACGCCCATTCATAATAAACCGATACCAAAGACTCCTCGACCAATTCTCCTCCACTACATGTAGGTTAAACAGAGTCGACTCAGGGCGACTGTGGACAAGACGTTCTCCTGAACTCCGTCAAAGAAGGACCACTGCGTAAACTGTCGGAGGGGCGGGGGAGACTTTGTAGCTCCTCACAGCCTGAGATGATCCAGACGACGAGCAGCTGACATCCAACTCATCCGAACCCAAAGTGCCGTCCGCGCGCCCCCGCGGCGTCCCATCGAGACATCGGTAGGCGACTGTGGTGTCATTCGTTTAGCAATAGGAGTGCATGTTATGGCATGTATGTAGGCCTAAACGGTTATTTTTTCATTTCATTCGGCCCCTAAATAACAATTGCGAAGTGTACAGTCCTCTAGTTGTGTATGTAATGTGCATATCTTCATAACTACGCGCAGTCGGGGAGAAGCTACGAGCTGTTATGTCATATCGGGCTAGCAAGGCTAAGCAGACAGCCGAGCAGACAGCCTGCTTTAGTTTGTAATGAGGAAGAAGCTCAATATTCGTTCAACTCGAGTGGGCTCATAAGGAGAATATAGCTCCCTTACTGGGTTAATATACAGGCTACTAAGAGGCGTTAATGTCAACTTTTGCTGACGCCTAGTGAGGGAAACCGAAAGAGGAAGTGAATCGAGGCACGCCATGCGACGTCACTGGTTTACAGGTGTGGATATTATAAATGATTAACTATAGATATTAAGTATAGATTTGGTTTTGGAGCCAAGGATATGTCGGTGGGCTAAGACCGTCTACATTTAACAGAGTTGTTCGTTGAGTGGAGTGACCTTGTCCACTCTGATTAATATGGCCTGGATAAGCATTGTTTTGGTTGCCTTGAAGACATACTGATTTGACTGTAGTGAAATACCTTAACTATATCGAAATTATTTAGACTTAATACATTGTTTTAAATATTTTTGTCTCTGTTGTGCTTTACACGACTGGGTACACACAGGTTCATTTTTGAAGAATGTAAAGTGAATCATTCTGCTCCGTAAGCATAACTCTGTCCTACATTTCCCCCCTCACAACAGAGGCAATTAACATGCGAAGATGAAGTGTTCCAGTTGTAAAAAGTTTGTTAAAAGGACAGCAAAGTTCTGCAGTGAGTGTGGAAATTGCCTCACTACCCAACCTGTGAACAACACAAATGGTTAGTAAACTATTAAAGGTCCCAGGACATGCCACCAGGTGTGAGTGTGATTAGCCGTTGCAAGGCGTTTTGAAAATCTGGATCTTATGACATCACAAGTGGGCATATCATCTGGCATCTATCCAGCACACATCTAGGTGGACATGCCCACTTGTCATAAGAGCCAGATTTTCAAGTCAGACTTGTAACAGCTTATCACACTCACACCTGGTGGCATGTCCTGGGACCTTTTAACTATTCACTTGTCTATCCATCCATCCATCCATCAATCCATCCATCCATCCATCCATCACACAGACTTAAACATACAGTAAGACAAAGCAAACTGTCTCTTTTGCATTTTTGACTCAAAATACAGAGAGGGATCCTCATTCAAATACCTCAGAACCAGTGCCTTCTCTGCCCGTGGAAAGCCATGAGTCGAATGACTCCCCCCAACAGCTCGTCTGTTTTGGGGAAGGCGACCCTGAGGACACCACGAAGCAAGTATGTACATGTGGTGTCATTTAATATGTATTTGCATTATCAGTTTGCATTTTGTTTTTGTTTTTTTTAGTTATTATAGTCCCCATGTATCTAGTTATGGTCTGAAATAGTCCTGTGTATATATTAGGGCTGCAGCTATCGATTATATTAGTTTTTCGAATATGATACTCCATTGTGTGATCATATAGGAAATATTTTTGCTATATTAATATTTGCAATATTTTTTGAGCAAAATGTAGCTTGTGTCAGCTAGAAATTTCCTTTCTGTGGGTTTTCTCTGGCCTGTCTCTTCTCCTTACCCCTCGCTATTTTCTCTCTTTTACTCCTTTGTGCAGTCGGAGCCATCAAATCCAGGCTACTCCACGTCACATGTACACAGCGTAAGAGTTTTGTGCAGCAATAATTAATAATCATCTGTGTGAAACACAGTGCGCTGTATAGATATGGATTAAATGAGGCTCAGATGCAAAGAATTTATATCAATGATTTACAGTTATCAAGTTTCTCGAATCATTACCTAGTGTGTGTGTATATATATAGTCCCATGTGTGTGTGTGTTTGTGTGTATAAACTGTGTATGAATGCTAAAGTCATGTTACATGTTATTCTTGATAGAAAAAGAAGAAGAGAAGGTCCAGAAAGAAGAATGATGAACCTGTGTCATTAAACCAAAAATCTTTGACCTCAGACCTGTTGGACAACAACCTGCCAAATACACAGGAAGAATCTTCTAAAAGAGATTGTAATGCCAACGAAGTGGATGATATTCCAGGCCTACTCACGGATGCCAATTCCACACCAGAGAGCCGGCCAACTTCGTTGAAGGCTTACGGCACAAAACCATCCGAGGGCAGAACTGTACCAAAAACGAGTCAGGCTGAGGCAAACAAGTCAGTTCAGGATGAGTCATCGAACTCTATTCCGGATGAGGCATCCAAGTCAACTCAGGATGAGGCGTCCAAGTCGGTACAGGATGAGTCATCCAAGTCGGTTCAGGATCAGTCACCCAAGTCTGTTGAGGATCAGTCATCCAAGCATGCTCAGGCTGAGTCATCCAAGCCTGTTGAGGATGAGTCCTCCAAGTCTGTTGAGGATCAGTCATCCAAGCTAGCTCAGGCTGAGTCACCCATGTCTGTTCAGGATGAGTCCTCGAAGTCTGTTGAGGATCAGTCATCCAAGCTAGCTCAGGCTGAGTCACCCATGTCTGTTCAGGATGAGTCCTCCAAGTCTGTTGAGGATCAGTCATCCAAGTCTGTTGAGGATCAGTCATCCAAGCTAGCTCAGGCTGAGTCCTCCAAGTCTGTTGAGGATCAGTCATCCAAGTCTGTTGAGGATCAGTCATCCAAGCTAGCTCAGGCTGAGTCCTCCAAGTCTGTTGAGGATCAGTCATCCAAGCTAGCTCAGGCTGAGTCACCCATGTCTGTTCAGGATGAGGCATCCAAGTCGGGTCAAGTTGGGTCATCTAAGTCAGCTCAGGTAGACTCAATTTCCTCCACCAATTCGGTAGAGGATACGAAACCCCAAGAAGGTAAAGGGACAAAATCCACCAATCAGAAGAACCTAGGTGAGAAGACCAATAAAGTTAACACCAAAAAGAATAACAATAAAGGGGATCAGAACCCATCCATGGATGAAAATGCGAATGATACTCACCAATCCAAGAAGCAGGTGGAAAGTGGTCCACCAGATCAAAAAGGAAGGCAAAAACCGACTGGTAAACAAGGCCCTGCTGCGGAAAAGAAGGTAATCAGATTGACAGTTAAAAGACTTGTATTATTAGCGTTAAAAACCAACAGGTTTAAGAAGATAAGTGTTCCAAAATTGTCAGTTGAATGTTGAGTTTATGCTACTAACTCGACACAATTGTGTATCTTCTACAGGCTCAACGCACTGGTTCGAGCGTTGACTCAGATGCTAAGGTTGACGTTGCGGGGAATCAGCAGTCAGCCGCTGGGGGAGGTGATGCACAAGAAAGCCCTGATGATATGGAAAAGACCGGGGACAATCAAGAATCTGGGAACCGCGTTGAACCTCCGCCAAAAAGGTGAAAAAACAAAACAGAGTAGAATCGTAGTAGTAGAAACATTTATAATTATTAGAAAAAATAAATAAATAAGAATTCCTCTTGTCAAAATTTTATTAACATTTTGTCTTTTTACACTTTTAGGATAAACAATTTAAACACGACAGTTGCTGCGAGGGACAGGCTCACAATCTACTTTCATGCGGTTTTGTCAAAGGATTTCAAACTCGAAGATGGCGACCTAATATTTATCCAAGCTGGCAAACATATTGGGACGTGGAATGAGAACATTGCAGAGGTCTTTATGACTAAGTAAGACTTAATTGCTCCTACCTCTATGATATTCCCCTTTGGCTCAAAGTTCATGAGAAGCCTTAAAGTAAGGGAACTCTGGGCAAATGTTTTGAAAATACAATGTACAAATACAGTACCATATTCTTGTGGATTCTTTTGTGTGCCACGTTTTGTCAATATATTTTTTTCTTTTCACAGGGATCTTGGAGAGCATGGATTTTTAGTTGAGGGAAAATTTGTCACAACAAAAGAACGCGCCGTGGCTAATAGCATACCATACAAATATGTTGTCTACAAGGCCAAAAAGGAGAAATATGAGTATGAATACATTTACAAATTAGATTCTGAGCGACATACAAATCGATGTTTGTTTGTGAAGTCCGGACTACTCACTGAGGAAGGTAAGAGAGGCAACAATTCTCAGTTCATTCGCAAACATTTTTTATTTGTACATGAGGTGCCAACTAATCTTTGTCCAATTAAAAATGTGATTTATTTTTATGTGAAAGGGGACTGGCATCAGTATGATGACATCGTCTGTACAGAACCAACCAAGAATATATTGAAACGCTTGAAAAACTTATGGTCGGAACAAAGGACAAGTGTCATCCAAGGCAAAGAGATTGCAGGAAACATCATGCTAGACTCCATATTTGACCTCCTTCGGGATTGGAATGACATCAACTTGAAAAATTTCCTCATCCAATTGAAACAGTTCTTTGACGTTTATGGAAACCCAGTTGTGTATGAGGACACACAGAAAAAGTGGAACTCTCTAGACTATGGAGAAAAAGAAGTATGTAAATAACTTCACATTTATCGTTCAAAAGAAAAATGCTAACATAGTGTGCATCAATGAATATTCCTGATATAATGATTGAATGTTAAGAGCCCTATCAAAATGTTTTCAATTGAGATATAGAAGTATCTTTCTGTAATGGTAAAATGTATATATATATATACACACTTTTGTGTTTCGATGGTCCTAAAATAGCTAGCAAGTCTAGAATGTACAGCACAAATCTTTTGTGTGCTCAGCTGATGTATTTAGAATCAACCCAAATGTTTATGTCTGTGCTTGACATTTTCAGGTCCGGGTGATGATGAAGAAATTCATGCTCAAAAAAGTGATTCCTCAGTTGGATAAAGACGGAGATGGGAAGTGGGGTATCTTCGTTGAAGATCCTGTGAGAGCAGCAGTTATCATGCTGTCTGTGTGCTGCCATTATAATATCAAGTTGGAGGCAGGGGAGCGTCATCGCCTCTGCCAAGCCCTGTGCTTTCCAAAGCTTAACAAAGAAGAGTTTCTCAAGTATTGGGACAAATTCTCACTTGATGTCTCTTGTCTCACAGAGTAGGTGGTCTTTCATTTAGATCGTTAACACCTTAAATTAAATTGTATTGACCTTTTCAAAAATATATTTTAGCTTAAATGTAGGTAATGGATTAATTTTCAATTGCATAGGAGGAAGGATCTTTCTTGAACTCTTTCACAGTTTGTCATTAGATCATTTTATCCTTTTGGGCAATCTCATGACCATGACTGTTCTTTGTTTTAATTTGTTCAGTCTGCCAAAGCTGCTGGTATTGCTGATCAATTCTATGAAACCAGAGAGACTACATCGGTGGATTTTGGTGCTTCCTCTTCTCCACCTCCTGCAGAGTACCTCCAAGCCTTTCCAGCCACTACCTCTCTCCAAGACTGTCCTATCTTGGACAGGTTTGGAGGGTATAGTATTCAACCAAGCAGACTGCAACAGTCAGGAAAAACAGTAAGTTGTTTTACAAAAAATGTCAATGATGACAAAGGTTAAATTATTTACTTATATATTCTTATGACCTTCCAATTTTTAGGGCTTTACAAAACCTGATGAGCCTTAATAAACATTTACTGGAGATTGACCCACTGACCACCCGATCCTGGATGTGTCTGATGCCCCTTGATCAACTGGTTAAGTGCAGCATCATCACAAACATGCAACTGTTGGACTTCCTTCATTTCTTTTACCAAAAGACTTCTCTGGACATCACCTACAGCAATCACCAGGTGAAGCAAACGCAACACATTCCCAGACATTCTTTAACATACTACTGTGAAAATAAATAGATTTAATAGATTGTATTTGTAATTGTAAAGTTTAATAGATTGTTTAATAGAATTGTATTTTCACAGGATGTATCCGACATTCTCTCACATGTTCAACAGTATCTTATTGAGCACAAGTACAGGTGATTTACTTTAAAATAAACCATTGCATACATGTACAATTTGTCACTTCTGAGATGCTAATTGCCATCCACCTGTGTTCCTTGTCTATAACAGTTATTTTGGCGTAGCTTACGGCAGAGAGTGCGCCGCAGCATCTGTGAAATTGCTGGAGAAGTTCTGCAAAGGAGTCAAATATGCACAGTTTGGTCGGACCTACACGGATATTCCAGTGACGTGCTTGAATCTCGTCGCACTGGTTGCAGACTTCCGGGACCAGAACCAGGTTTGTGTGATTCTCTCAGCTGGATCTCCCAACATCTAAGCTTGCAGATGTCATGAGTGTTGATCCTTTTCAAAGGTGGCTCAAGATGGGACAAATGACGAGCAGTATGCGAAAGACTTGGAACTGTTAATTCAAGCAATGTCTATCATGAGAGGCTGGATCAGTCAGACCTTCAAGAATACTTCTTTCCTTTCACGCAATAGTTCTGAGAATGAAATACAAGTGAGTACCCCCAAAATATTTCTAAGCTGAGGTCTGTACTATTTATTTATTTATTTTTTTTTTGTTTGTTAGATATGGCATTTTAATGATTATCATTTACAGATGTGGGAAAACGTAATCTCGCTCAATTTAAAAAATGAAGATTTTAAAATGGATTGGAGGAAGACGTTCACAATGGATTTGGAGGGCACATTCCAGAAGGTATCCACCACAATTATTCCAAATTTGATTTTCATGGTGAAATCCAAAATGTTAACATGTTTGTATGGCTTTAGGAATCAGCACTTGATCAAATTGAGTTCTACTGCTCAAAGACCGAAGAACTCAGTCATTCTCATCCAAATGTGGCTGCTGTTATCGAGAAGTGTGCTCTAGAGGCGGTCACCTCACTGTGCAAGGTATTTTTTTTAATCTAATACATCTTAAAGCTGAATATTCAATCCTGATGTATCGTTGGTTATGGTGAATGGATATCATTAGCTTTTTTGTATGTGGATATGTGTACATGTTGTATCATATTAGGCAATTGTCAATGGGTAGTGGAAGTGTGTGGTAATACAGTATCCAATATATAAAATAGGTAATGCATGCCATTTTGTTTTTTTCACAAACAGGAAAAGCAGGAGGGGACACTGTTTGCAAAATTAAAAATCAGCTGGAATTTTGGAAAACTCATTTCAGCCATCATTCAGAAGTCATGGCCAAAGAACAGCCAAGTAAGGGATCAGGATGAAGAGGTTTTTCGACACATCCTGTCTTGGACGGCTGCCAAAGATGTTTTCAAACTACATGGTAAACAAGACTTCAAATGCACACTTTACTCAAATTTGTTTGTATCCAAATGTACCATTTAAAAATACATGACATGTATATATTCTTACTGGTGCTTTGTGTGTTAATATGAAGTTTAATATACAGGTTGATTTTAACTCTGGGGGGAAAAAAACGCATCATATTTTGTCTTTACAGGGGCAAATGAGAAGCTGATTGAGAAGCTCACAGAAGAGGCTAGAGAAAGAATGGCAATAGCAATATCCACCTTCACTGCCATCACCGATCAGCTGGTCAAGGGAAACATTAAGATCAACCTGCTCAAGTTCCTCTTGGAAAGACGCCATGCCTTCTTAGAATTGTTGAAAATTGGTAATTGGTATATCATATTTTACAAACTGAAATCTGTAATTTAATCATATCACATTGAGCATGATGAAAACGTATAGCCGGCGATATTATTTCAAGAATTGTTTTACGGACATGGTAAAAGGGTGTGGGTTGACTTGTAACCAGAAGGTAGAGCAGGTTGACTTGTAACCAGAAGGTTGCTAGTTTGATCCCCGGCTCCTCCTAGTGTCGATGTGTCCCTGAGCAAGACACTTAACCCTAACTGCTCCTAAAGAGCTGGCTGTCGCCTTGCATGGTTGACTCCGCCGTCGGTGTGTATTAACCGTTATAAGTCGCTTTGGATAAAAGCCCTAAATGTAAATGTGTGATTTGACATTCACAGATTGTCTCGCCGAGGATCCTCAGTATCAGGACGAGGATAGAATGTATACGTTGTTAAGGCGTAGAGATGCTGAGATGACAGCTGTGTACAACGAAAAGGATCTGGTCGATGTTGTTGTGAAAATGAGCCACAAACTGGAAGAACATATGACAGGTATGCGTGTTGCGTGAGTTTATTGTTATTATTTTACCCACCGCCCATTCAATAACACCCTTCTAACTAACAGTTAAAAATATTAAATCCCAATAACAGTTAATGTCGGTACCTTGGAAGCAAGCCAACAGATCAGCATTGAGACCATGAGCCTTGACAATTTCATGGAGGTTCACACATTCGACCAGCAGTCCCCCGTAATGGCTGGTGTGGTAACGTACTTCAATCTTGACGACAAAATCAGGGAAATGGCTGTGGTCCTGAACACCTACAGAGACAGCTACTTGTTCAAAGGTTGCTGGAAAAGGCAGGCGAGACAATATGTAGACCCTGAGGAAACTGGTGTCGCTAATATTATGGCCACACCGATCATGATACATGATGACATATTCCAGCCCTGTTATGAGAAGTACCAAGACATGTATTGTTGCCTGATGGATGGCAGCATAAAGCTCAGGGAGGTTGACACACTCTTCAAAGATTACACCGGGAAGTACAACGAACTTGAGCAGGACTTTGACATGATGTGCAGAGTGGACCCTTCAAATGACAAACAGTGGATCAAGCAGAGGGCTCTGCAGATTCAGCAGTACCACGAACTTCATCTTGCCGTGGAATCAGCTCAAGCGATCATGCTTGTCAAGGAGACACTGTGTCTTCAAGGTGACTTCAGTGTCCTGCAGACATTACTGGACGTTGTAAGTCACCGTTATCCGACCTCAAACCTGTTCTTTTAAAGATAATTGCTTGTATTAATATTGAGCATGCATTTACCATTTAGTAATGTATCAAACATATAACAAGAACACTAATAACTATAACAATAATATAGATTGTAATATTAATAATAATGAATACATAATGGCCATCAGCTTGATCAACATATTGCATTCAACTCTATTTCAACTTTTACACTATTTTGTTCTCTTTAGACGAATGAAGCCTTTAAAGAAGAACCCCTCAATCGAATTGACGATAACTTAAATCAGGCCAAGATGGTTCTTGTGGACATCAATTCTTCACGCAGACACTGTCTACAACAGTTGGGACACAGAGGACTATTTGTCCATTGGGTAAAGGAAGCCCTCGAAGGTAATATTTGTTGCTGACCAATCATGTATTCCAATGTTGTGTATGTGTTCCAATGTTGTGTATGTGTTCCAATGTCCAATGTTGTGTTGTGTTCCAATGTTCTAATATTCATGAGTATTGATCAAGAAAACCCTTGCATTTGTGATGAAACAAACTGTCATTATTTTTAGACATCAATGAACTGAAGGTGTTTGTTGACCTGGCCTCCATTTCCGCTGGAGAGAATGACTTGGATGTGGATCGGGTAGCTTGCTTTCACGATGCAGTCCTTGGCTACTCGCCAATGCTGTACGACCTCAAGAAGGACTCAGGGTTTCAGACCTTCAAGGATGTGCTCAAGAAACTCTGGAGAGCTTTGGAGAATGACAGTGACTTGCCAAAGAAACTGGTAGAATAAGATAATCCCCACTATAGGTTGGATTTCAATATTTGATGTGTGTGCAAAACCTTTAAGCATGCTGTTATGTGTTTTAGGTCGACACTGCACGCCACCTGGAATGGCTTAAGACGGTGAAGGAGAGTCATGGCTCAGTGGAACTCTCCTCGCTTTCTTTAGCATCCTCCATCAACACCAAGGGCACCTATGTGATCAGCGCACGTAACGTAAAGAGGGTAAGTAACTGATTGCTACTGAAGTTAACGCTGATCTTAATGCAGCCGTATAATTTGTCTCTAATGTTTATGAGGCTATTATTGGTACAACATATTATTTTTAACAGTATGTACTACAACCAGAAAGTAATGTTTTGTTGTTTTTTTAGGAACACTGGTAGCGTAACTAACAGCAGACTTTTATATTTGAAAAAATGTCAACATGCTCCGGAATCTCAATTACTTATCCTAAAAATGTCCTTGTTGACGACACTTTTCCCACCTTAGGACCTCTTTTAAGAAGGAATTAGAGGTGCATGTTAGCAGTATATGTCGTCTCTACATGCATGTCACATTTCCTTTTGGAAGGCAGTAACATGGTGTCTTCTTCTATTGCAGTTGAGCCTTGACACGGCCTTGAAGCTGCGGATTCCAGAGGAGCACGATGAGGGAGAGGAGCTGCGCTGGTACACGCTGGAAGACCTACGGGAGCTCCAGAACAAACTCATGCTCATGTCTGGGAAAGGAGACCAGGGCCAGCATGAGGTGGACCACTTTGCAGAGGCAGGTCTACATGTGTTTGGCTTTCTCCCCTGTGCACATGTGCTCGCACAGAAAGATGCAATAAATGTTCATATCATTTTTTTTATTAATAATGCAGTAAAAAAGTGCAGGTTTATCAGTTAAGTACTAATAATTATTACTACTACTAAATGTATTCATTTGTATTTCTCTCCTCAGATCTTTGCCAATGTTCAAAGACTAGCTGAGGCTTTCATTGCTTTGTACACAGCTGGGAACCCTTTATTCAGAAGCTGGGAAGCGTACATCAATTGCAGCTTCAGCAATGAAGGGTCCAGTATCATTATTGATTTCAACCTTGGCAATGTGGCTGATGTCATTGTCGTGGATGGAAAAATTGACATTCAGCTTCCAGAGTTGTGCAAGAAAATTGAGAAGTGCCTCGATTATTGGAAGGACTTTGTGGACAAACAAAGATCCCAACATTACTACCTAAACTATTACACAGCAGAACAGATTGTATACCTGTGCAGTAAGCTATCTCCACAAAATGTGGCTGATTTGGAGGTTGAGGTTTTAATGATGCTCTCTTTTGTCAAGCCAAATTGTACAGCAGCAGATTTGAGAGAGGTCTGGCATGCACTCCAGTACGAAATCCTCACCGACCAAGAAGAGCCAAACCAAGACATTGAATTTAACACTTTTGTTGAAGTGCCAGAACATTTGATCAGGGATTATTCAATCACAGGGGACTCGGTGCTTCTTGTGGAAAAGACCAATTGTTCCCAAAAATTTGATTTACTCTGGAACAGTTACATGAAGGACATGAAGAATTTTCTTCCACATATTCTCGATATAAAAGGCCTCGGTAAATTATTGGAGAAACTGGCCAACAAGCAAAGTATAGGGAATTCATTCATAACAAGAGAGATGCCTAATGGCCTGACTCCTGGGAATCCCAACCTCATTGTTTGCTCACAGGAAGAGGTCTTCAACACTTGCCTCTCCATTTACATGAGCAATGAAAAAGAGGCGTTGCCCACTTATGACGAAGTCCTACTCTGCAACACTTCGACATCTTATGAACAAGTGGAGCTGTTCCTGAGACGCTGTCTCACCCCTGGCTACAGCGGACAAAAGATCTACACTCTGCTCTACGGTGACCTTCTGACCTACGACGTGAGCTCCAAAGTCGAGAGTTTCTTCCAGCGAATGAAAATGCAAAGGAGGGAAGATTACAGACTAGTCATGGTCTGCAGTTCCGAGCGGGAACATGCATATATTCCCTCAGCCTTCAGTCAATACCGCTTGCACATGGTCCCTAAGGAGCCAACAGACAGGATTCAGAGTTACCTGAGCAGACACTATAGTGTCCCCGCAGATGAGTGCAGCGCCGCATCTGTGTTCAGAGACCGACTCTCTGTTGGAGTTGTGTCATCGGAAAGAGCTGGTGTGGGTGAGTACCCGTGTCTTTGTGGCAGTCCCCATATCTGCCAATACTTTAGCTGACTCTATATTGAAGAACTCCTTTCTGTCACTTCAGGTAAATCCCTCTATGTGAAGAGACTACATGGGAAACTGAAGCGATCGAGCAAAAAGCCATCAGTGTTAAAATGCATTCGCTTGATTGAACCAAAGGTGGACGAGAATGCCATCCTCCAGTCTCTGCTGGAAAGCACCAATAAAAGAGATTTGACAATTTTCCATTTAGATGTCACGTCATCGGTAAGTAGCCTTTTGTTTAAAAATAGATCAACTTTAATTGAATGTATTAAATAAAATAAATTTTCTAATATTTTAATTGTACTGTCTTCACAAAGGTCCGGAAAGGCCTTCACGACTTTCTATTTAAACTGCTGATCCTTCGTTATCTGATGGACTCTGAGGGAATGATGTGGAAGTGTTGCAACAAGCAGTTGTATCTCATTGAAATCTTGAAATCAACAATGAAACTTCCCAGCAATTTTTCACGTCAGGTAAGGTTTATAAAAAGTGCTACATATATCTTCCTGTTATTGTTATGTTAGTCTCACATTTTGTACTTTTGTTTTTCATGTATAGAGCCAAACTACGAACAGCTCGTTCATAGATTGGTTTCCAAACATCTTCTGCCGACCACCTAAAGAAGTGTTGATGCTAGAGATGAAGAAGAACGAGGTTCCTGCCCTCTTCAACCTTGACGAGCCACTGATGGATGATGAAGAATTCAGGAGTGAAGGCTTCCAAAGGCCATACCAGTACCTCATGCAATTCCATAACCACAGAGATCTCGACACCTTCAAATACAATGCCGTTGAAGGGTCACATGTGGAGTGTCTTCAAATGCTCCTCATGTTCTGTGGCATCATGGACCCCTCATGGGCAGAGATCAGAAACTTTGCCTGGTTTCTAAACCTCCAGCTAAAAGACTGTGAGACATCAGTTTTTTGCGACGTCAATTTAGTTGGTGACACTCTAAGAGGATTCAAGACCTTTGTTGTTGACTTCATGATTCTAATGGCTAAGGACTTTGCCACACCATCACTCAGCATTTCTGACCAGAGTCCTGGGAGACTTTCGTTTGACCGGAGTGGCCTGCGTGATGAGGATTTGGCCCCTTTTCTGATCAGGAAGCGATGGGAGTCAGAATCACACCCGTACATCTTCTTCAACGGTGACCATGTCTCCATGACCTTCATTGGCTTCCATCTTCAGCCTAATGTCAATAACTCTGTGGATGCCATCGACCCCTCTTCCAAGAGGATAATAAAAAAAGACATCATGACTAAGGAGCTGTTTGACGGCCTAACGTTACAGAGAGTTCCGTTCAACATCAACTTTGATCAACTACCGAGAGGGGAAAAGATTGAGAGAATCTGCCATGTCCTTGGAATCCAGTGGCCCCTTGATCCTGACGAAACATATGAGCTCACAACTGACAACATCCTCAAGATTTTGGCAATCCACATGCGATTCAGATGTGGCATCCCTGTCATTATTATGGGTGAGACAGGTTGCGGCAAGACTAGGCTCATCAAATATCTGTGTGAATTGCAAAGATGTGGAGTGGCTACCGAGAACATGAAACTGGTCAAAGTCCATGGAGGAACAAGTTCAGATATAATCTACACCAAAGTCAGAGAAGCTGAAGCGATATCTTTGACAAACAAAGAAAACTATGGCTTTGATTCTGTCCTGTTCTTTGATGAGGCAAACACAACAGAGGCTATCAGCAGCATCAAGGAGATCATTTGTGACCATACAGTGAAAGGTGAAAGTTTGACACTCAACTGTGGATTACAAATAATAGCAGCATGCAACCCTTATCGAAAACACACAGAGGAAATTATCACAAAACTAGAGTCTGCTGGCCTTGGTTATCGAGTCCGAGCTGAAGAGACGGATGAAAAGCTTGGTTCCATCCCACTCCGCCAATTAGTTTACAGAGTTCAGGCCTTGCCACCAAGTATGATTCCTCTGGTATGGGATTTTGGACAACTCAATGACAACACAGAGGAAATGTACATTCAACAGATTGTGCAGAGAGTAGTTGGACTCAAAGCAATCAGAGGTGCATACATCAAGATCATCACAGATGTCCTTGCAGCTTCTCAGAGATATATGCGAAAAAGAAAAGATGAGTGCAGCTTTGTCAGTCTGCGGGATGTGGAGCGCTGCATGCAAGCCTTCATGTGGTTCTATGAGAACCACGTCATGTTCTTCACTGAACTTGAACAATTTGAGCAAAAACAGCTGAAGAATGACGTAAACCAGAGAGACAAAAAGGTTCGAGACCCTGTGCTCTGGTCTCTGATCATGGCCGCAGGGGTCTGCTACCATGCCTGCTTGGAAAACAAAGACAAATACAGACAGAAAATCTGTAAAAAGATGAACTGCAACCCCTTCAGAGTAATGCAGGAAATCTCACTTATGCAGGATCTACTTTTAAGTGGGGTGCCTATGGGTGACACAATTGCAAAAAACAGTGCACTCAAAGAGAATGTCTTCATGATGGTCCTATGCATTGAACTTAGGATTCCCTTATTTTTGGTTGGAAAGCCTGGAAGTTCAAAATCTCTCTCTAAAACTCTTGTGGCAGATGCAATGCAAGGCCAAGCTGCTCACAGTGAGCTCTTCAAAAAGTTGAAACAAATCCATTTGGTGTCCTTCCAGTGCAGCCCCCATTCAACCCCAGAGGGCATCATTAACACATTCAAGCAATGTGGTCGTTTCCAAGAAGGCAAGAACCTAGATGAGTACATTTCTGTTGTGGTATTGGATGAAATTGGATTGGCCGAAGACTCTCCTAAAATGCCGCTTAAAACACTTCATCCTTTACTAGAGGAAGGGTGCATTGATGATGAACCACTGCCTCACAAGAAAGTTGGCTTTATCGGCATCTCCAACTGGGCTCTAGACCCTGCAAAGATGAACAGAGGTATCTTTGTCTCCCGTGGTGACCCTGATGAGAAAGAGCTCCTTGAGAGTGCTAAAGGCATATGCTCATCTGATGCAATGCTCCTGGAGGCAGTAAGAGATCTCTTCCAGCCCTTTGCCAGGGCCTACTTGAATGTCTGCCGAAAACAAGGAAAGGGCTTCTTTGGTCTTCGTGACTACTACAGCTTGGTCAAGATGATTTTTGCAATGGCCAAAGGTACTCAAAAGAAGCCAAGTGAGGTGAAAATTGTTGAGGCAGTGTTGAGGAACTTCAGTGGCAAAGACAACGTACTCTCTGTTTTCACTGAAAGGCTTAAAATCACACCCAATCTTGAGAGCATTGATGTGACTGACCTTGTGAGACAGAACATTTTGGCGAACGGACAGGAAGATTGCAGGTACTTGCTGATTCTAACTAAGAATTATGCTGCCCTGCAGATCTTGCAGCAAACTTTCTTCGCCGAAAACGAACAGCCTGAAATAATCTTTGGCTCCAGCTTCCCTAAAGATCAAGAGTACACCCAAATATGTCGCAACATCAACCGAGTGAAGATCTGCATGGAAACGGGGCGCACCGTGATCCTCCTGAACTTGCAGAACCTTTACGAAAGTCTCTATGACGCTCTCAACCAGTACTACGTCTACCTTGGAGGACAAAAATACGTAGATCTTGGACTCGGAACCCACCGCGTCAAATGCAGGGTGCATCAGGACTTCAGACTCATCGTCATCGAGGAAAAGGAGGTTGTCTACAAGCAGTTCCCAATACCACTCATCAACCGGCTGGAGAAGCACTACCTGGACATTCACACTGTCCTCAAGAAGGAGCAGAAGAGTACTGTGAAGAAGTTGGAAAGATGGGTGGAGCAGTTTTTTTCTCTCAGCAAACAGCACACAGTGGGGCCTCAGACGTACAAATACCAAGCACCGGATGTCTTCATCGGCTACCACTCAGACACATGTGCTTCAGTGATTCTTCAGGTAATTGAAAAAAGCAGGCAGGAATTGGAAACCTCCGAAGCAGACATATTGCAAGCATCTGAACTGGTGCTGCTGAACTGCGCCACACCTGACTCCATAGTGCGTCTGGATTGCACAATGCTCCCCAAGGCCGAAAGCGAAAGACTGTCTCAAGTCTACTTTGAAGAGCAAAACACCAGTTGTTTGGCTGACTTCATTCTTGCTCACATGAACCAGGATACCCATTGGCATGCCTCCTTCACTGAGGTAATATAATTTTTTTTCAAGTGCATTATTTATTATAATGCAAACTCATCGATACATTTTTGCTAATTCCAAATGATATTTGCAGGTGACTACTTTCTCCAGGCTCCTCACAGCCTCAGACTTGGAACAACTGGAGCAGCTACCTCATGCTGTGGAGCTGCTATCCCTGCAGCAGTTTGAAACGGAGCAGTCTTTCCTCAAGAAAATCAGGTTTGTATTGATTTTCACCTTTAGTCTTCAATCCTTTAGATTTCTTTAAGAGGGGGAGGGGGTGATCTGGTGACGATCTGATCTTCTGAGGATTCTGTTTGTTTGTGAATTGTATGATCTGTATTGTGTGGTGAATATAGGCTTTTCTTCACAACTCAAAATGGAGGAAACCGTGGTTTTGGCAACAAGATCCTCATCATTCAGAGTGATTTTGATGAAGCATCTCACAGTGCACATCTTATTGCATCTGCAAAGTAGGTCAAGTCTATATTTCTTAATTATTATTGTTAATATTTTAACATCATTTTGAACTAAGGAATTTTGCTGGTCATTGCCAGGTACTCATCTCTGAATGAAATGAACAAGATCAAACAAGATATTGTGGAGAACAATATATTTGTCTACTTTATCACCAAACTGCCAAGGATTGAAGGGGGGACTTCTTACGTTGGCTTTCATGGAGGTGAGGGGGTTACAAAACAAAACACTTGTTTCATTATCATACAATTTTAAATACACCCTAGGAGTGCTAGTTTGAGCTGTTTCATTCTTCAAAGGGCCATGGAAATCGGTTCATATCGATGACCTGCGGAAATCTGAGGATATCGTATCAGATATCAAGGCTCTGCGAAACCTGACAATCAGTGAACTGTTTGACGAAAACCGAACTAAGCCCGAAGGTAAAAATGTGCGATACTTATATACCATTCGCCATTCTTTTTTTTTTTTTTCTTCAATAACGCATGACATGTTTTGATTGTTCACAGCTATGGAGCAAGATGATATGTATTCTGATGGATTCCAACACATCACAGAAGTTGGAAACCAAGTTGTAAGTTAATATTCGATGTACAGTGGTATTCAGGGGCAGGGCACAAACACTCAATATTGACCACACCCTCCCTATTCCCTGGGTTTATTCCCGTCGTCTTTAAACTTCTGGTTTTTGTTCACCGGCCTTCCTTCCTACCTACCTGCTGTAGGGATGGGACTACGTCCTGGACACCACAGCTCTGGTACGTAGCTGTGTGCAGAGTGCAGTGGGCCTGCTGAGGGACCAAGTGGAAAACGGCTACCGCAGTACTAAAAGAGTGGAAATCTTACTGACCCTTCTCAACGACAACAAAGACTTCAGAGGTTGAACTTACTATGCAGCCTCTTTAGATTCAGTTTATACATGCAGACTTCTGTGCAAACACTAACCTATAATCATTTTGGTGGATGTTTTAGGCGAATTTCTTAGGATTTTGAAGAGGCGCCTTCACTCCTTGTTGTTGACCCAGGATGGCAACCCTCATTCGTTTATCAAAAGCAACTGGGTGATAAAGGAGGCCTCAAATATTGATGCCTTACAGGAAGGGGGAACATTCAGGTCAGTCAAGGGTATTTGTCTGTCATTTATCATTTAAAAATCACTCAATGGGCTTTGAAGGCCCGGATACATTTGTAATTAAGGTTAGTACAATGCACCCATTCTGGTTTTGTACAGCGAATGAACAATGTATAATGGTATGCACCATACAGTTGAAATGGAACCAAGGAGCTAAAGCCTGCTTTTAAAACAGCCATTCTAACCTGTTGGGCTTTACAGGCACACACTATGGAAGCGTATCCAGGCGGTTGTCATTCCTTACCTAGCCCAGCTGGTCTCTGTCATTGACCGAGATCAAAATCTGGACATTCTGCTTGACACTAACTGCAATGAGCCTCTCAAGACGTTGTGGCTTGACATCTTTGGCACGGAGAAGCTGTTGGAGGTGCCATCGCTGACTATTGATCTCAAGTAAGTGATTCCAGTCATGCAAAAGTAATCATGGTTTGCATAGTGTTTTTATATCATATCTTTGCATTTCAGGGGAACATATTGTGTACATGTGTATATGATGCTCTCTCTGTCACAGCTCTGCGACCAGGACCATCCTGGTGCAAAACTGCTTTGCTCTAGACAAGAACATCAGCTGCATCATGCCCTTCAGCTGGAGGATAAAGGACTACCTGGAAGAGCTCTGGGTTTATGCTCTCCAGCATGAAGGTACCATCATACAGCCCACAAAATGTCCATGTTAATTGTTCAGGCGGACAGGTCGGTCTCCACAAGCCAATCCTGACTCACCTTGGTGTTTGTGGACAGGTCAAACACAGAGTCAGTTTGACGAGTTCTTCTGGAAGACTCCCCTCGGCCGATCCATCGCCAAAGCAAGCCCGGAGATGCAGTCCGAGTTTTTCCAGCGATACCTACAGGACTTCATCTCCATGACGATGAATGTCAGATCCCAGGAAAACCTTCAGGTTGTCCTCCCTTACCATGGCCACATTTTAATTTCCTTTAAGGTTGCTTGAAGCTTTTGAAGTATTAAGACTCTGCTCTTCTATTGTCCTCTGATTTAGATCCTTCGCAGAGCATTAAACTGCTGTGTGAATGAGATGCAGTCGCGAACAATGGAGACTCATAAGGAGGGGACCTCTCTTCCCTGGGTCCATGCTGCCTACTACGAGTTTAAGAACCGACTGCAGAACTTTGCCAGAATGGTCAGCCTTGAGCCTAGGATTACAGAGGTCCTCCTGAACCAGCAAGCTCAGGAAGGGGTAGAGTTGGTACGTCCAAATGACTTACCTTGTTTTTCTATGCCCTCAAAGCACGATTTGGTTCCATGCTTGTGATATATGGGCCCTTGCAATTGGACTTCCGGATGTTGGTTTGATCCGTTTCTTCCCCGCTCCAAGGTTCTTGATATCTATGCTGCAATCGCCTGTGTTGAGTCTCTGGAACCCACGCAACTGGAAACTGACGGCCAGAGGCAAGCCTGGCTGAGGCAGGTGAAAAAGCTCCAGGTTCCCATTGAGTTGATATGCTCTCAAGACAGCGTGAGGCACTATGGAGACATGAGCAAGACAATGGTCTGCATCGTCCGGTAAGTGTGGCTTGATGATGTCATTTAGGAGGCATATGTTGTTTCTTAGAGAACGAATATGGGCTGTAATGCGAGTTCACATGTTGATTTGTTTTGAACAGTAATACTGACTATGGTTATTAATGTTGGATGGTGGTCTTGACAGAGTTGTTACTTCATTATGTTCTTTGGTTTAGGAATGGGTGGAACCGCATTTTTACCATGTCGCTGTTTGTGGAGCACATGTTGCTGGGAGATGAGGAGACGGAGATGAATCTGAAGCCTTTGGTTCTGGACCAAATGAGAGTTCTTGGGCAGGTGAGTGTCGACTGAACATAGACATTCCTTTGACTCCTTTTTTAATAGGATCACTTCATGCGATAATCCCATGAAATCCCATTTGGTAACATACATTGTCATTGTTCTTCTTCCAAGATCCTGGAGAGGAATTCAGACCTCAAAGAGCAGCGGGCATTTGAGGAGGTGATTGGTGTACTCAAAGCCTGCAAAGATAAAGTGGTAAAGAGCATCTTCAGGTATGGACTCATCTTGCACTTTCTTGTACTGCATGGACTAGCCCTGTATTGTTCTAGGACCTTGGGTCTGAGACACTTCCTCTGCTTTCTCAGGTTTGGCCTCCAACTATGCCCTGTGTGCATGATGGACCCTCAAGATCCCCTCAGCCTGCCGTGCGACCACATCTACTGTGTGGCCTGCATCAAACATTGGCTGGGCCCTGGCCAGATGTACTGTCCATTCTGCATGCAGCCTGTTCCTGACGACTTCTCCACAACGCCTTCCGAGGAATTAAGGTATGATCATGTTTAGAAGACGCATAAGGGCTTCACCTACTGCAAATGTTGGTCATGGATTTCCCTAACCCTAGCCCTATCTGTGAACCCTTAATCATGCCTTATACTACAACTAAACTGCTGTCATTATTCTCCTGTTTAGGATTCAAATCAATCAACATGCCAAGTTCAGGAAGCAGTGCAATGCTTTCTTCATAGACCTGGTTTCCACCATGTGTTTCAAGGACAACGCCCCGCCATGTTCTGCCATCATCCTCCATCTGCTGTCATTCCTCATGGTGGATGCCAAACCCCTCAAGATATTTAGAGGTAACTCAGGGCCAGCTGTTTCTCATCTAATATCTTGGGTGTAGGATACTCTAGTGGCTAGGTTGTTCCTGCATTATCCCTTAAAGGGATGCACCAGGATATCTGTAAATTGCCTTTGCCTGTCTTATCCAGATTCAGACGAGTTGTTTAATTCCAAATTCATCATTGTGCATCCAGAAGGGGAGTTTGCTGGGTTAGACTTTACTTTCTGTTAGCCGCTACATTGTTGCAGAGGTACAGTAGCCTAGCTCCTGTTCATGTGAGGAAAATACTTTTTAAACTTTTAATTAATTTCAAATGTTAATTACTTTCCAATGGGTGTTATACACCCAGCTGTAAAGGTGTTGGGTTCAATCCCCCATGTCCATGGTCTACTTGTAAACATCCTTGAGCAAGATGCCTAACCCCGACCTGCCCCTGAGAGTCACTCTGGATAATACAATCGCTGTGGGTGTCTGAGAAGATCCTGCATCCTCTTTTTTTTAATTTTCCATTTATTCATTTTGATGATGTCCTTTCGCCCAGGGGATCGACACATTTTGACCAAGGTCCTCTCACCGTTTGACGAGTCTGTGGACAAAAACCCAGTGGTGCGCTCCTTTGTGCTCAAACTGCTGCTGAAGTTCAGGTGAGTCGAGGAGGAGGAGGAGTCCTCGTCTGTCTACATCGTTGAGCAAAGCAGCCAATCAGATGAATTTCAACGTTGTTGTTTGATATAATCCATAACATCTTTTAACTGTTTTTCTATAGCTTTGAGCAGGTGAAAGGCTATCTGCAGAAGCATCTGACAGAAGTGGAGCAAAGCATCATCTTGGAACAGACTGATAAAACCGAACTGTACTCCATGTACATTAACTGCCTGGAGGTATGGATGAAGGCATACGTATGCTTTGAATTGTTTCACCTTGGTTTTTATTTTTGCTTGTTTGTAAGCTTTTCGATCAATATTTGTTTTGATTTTAAAATTATTTGCTGTACAACCCCAATAGGATTCCCACATACATTGTGATAGGAGCCTATTTCACAAAGCAGTATACAGTATTCCCCCAATTTTGTCCCTGTAGGACTCCATGTTTGAGCGGACGCAGTTCCGTTCCGGTGCCGAGCAACAGGCCTACCTGCAGGACGAGAGGGCCTTTCTGTCCAGCTACACCCGTGCAGCGTGCCCAGACAGCGCCACTGTAGAGCACCTGCAGCAGGTGGCCCGGGTGCGCATGGGCCTGGACATGGCCGCCAATCTGCTGGTACAACAAATTGAAGGTGTGTGATCGCATGCATACCAAAATAAGTCTTGCGTAACATCAAATTGTTTTCTTCCGTCAATCTGAATGTTTTTTGTTGTTTTTGTTTTTTTATTTATTTTGGCTTAAGTTTGCCTTTTTGTGTTAACATTATCGCAATCAGTTGATTGCAAAACTGCATAATCTTGTACACTCTTTACTCTGCCGTCATGCCTTAATTTGCCACACCACATTTGTCAGCGCACAGCTGCCTGGCTTGACACCTGCAATTGGCATCCCTTTGTCCTAAATCAAGAACTTACTTTTGAGTCGAATCGTGACCCCAAGAATGAAAAAGTCTTAAGATACCAAAAGATTCACCCCCCTAATCAGTCTCATGTATTATGCTGACGTTCCCTCTTCAATGTTTTGCACATAAGGAGCCCCACGTGAAGGCCAGGCTGCGATCACAGCCTTCCTGGCCGCCGTGGTGCAGCTGTGTAGTCAGAGTAACAACGACTGGTTCCGCGTCTACCTGATCCGCAAGATCTGCACTCAACATGGTCTGGAGTTTGTCCAGAGTCTCCTCAAAGTGGAGGGTCTGCGCTGGGTCTTCCCTGAAGAGGTTCTTCAACAGGTACTGCTCTCTGACCTTCGACCATGCTCAGTTTTTTTGTCCTCCCACTGGGAGAAAAGTATTTCCACATATTCTCATTATTCGTTGTTCATTCCTAGCCAGGCATTTTTTTATCCAATCTGTTTGTCATTTTACATTTCCTCATATAAAGCATGAGGAGCCGTTTGCAAGCCGTTCTTATTCAGAGTGATCCATCCCATTTTGTCCGACTGTAAATGCTGTTTTACTTGGAAACGCATCATAATGATATGACACACTCAATGCTATCTCACGTTGTCTCTTGAAGGGTGAAGAAGGCAGCACCATTGATCATTTCCTCGTGTGTGGAGAGGACTACAAGACTATTCGCGATGCTGTGGCTACGGTGCTGATGGAGGGCAGAGTGGACGTGCTGGATAAAGCGTACGAGGTAACCTAGCATCGCTGAAGCGGTGTCACCCCTCATGTCAACTACTTTGCTCTCTGGAAACATTTCTTGTCTCTCTCTTTTTAGACGTGCAAGTGCTTGCCACAAAAGAAGGCGGTGTATCTTCTGTTGGCCCTCTTCAGAGAAGTCACCTCTCTCTACGGAAATGCCAACGGTAGTCGCCACCCCACACCCGAGGTACACCCTTTCATCACGACCATAAGCCATGCCCTCCTTGCTTCTTCTTTGCTTCTGTGTTCCTGTGTCTCATTGTACACATTTCCCGTCCAGCAATGCCGAGTCTTGGTGACTCACATCGATGCTTGCGGACTCCTGGTTCGCGCAGAGTCGAAGAACTTTGCCAAGGCCTTGGTGGCTAACCGTCTGGGGGCCTTGGGCGCTATACCTGGGGCCCCCGGGGGCCACACTGCGGTGGTGGAGCTGACGGTCCACATGGCTTCGGTCTTGCTCTGCGCCAACCAGCGGATTCTCGTTCCCCTTCAGAACCTGGGACTGTCAGCAGGGAACATGCAAGTGAGTGCATTAGCCATCCACCCTCTAGTGCATCTTGCTAATCTGTGTGCAGTAAAGACATTATTTAAATAATAATATAATGAATACATTTTATTTTTGTATTAAGTATTGGTTGATGTATGCAAATATTAACGTATTCATTGTGAACTATATTCATCTTTGTATTACTGTCTTTGTCTCAACCTTTTCTTGGTGCAGCGAGCCTTCTTGCCCACCATGCCAGACGACATGTTGTTTGTAGCTCAACAGGCCATGGGACCGGTGCATTGGTATTGTAAGTCAAAGACATGAGCTCCACACTCTCATGTGTACATGGGTGTCAGTTAAAGACCTTAATTCAGTGTGTTTTTTTCCACTTTCCCAACAGATTGTCCAAATAACCACCCCTGCACCATCGGAGAGGTGTGTACAGCTCAGGCTTGTTTGTTTCTAACCACACACCCTAAAAATGCACCTCTGTTCAGACTGTGTTCTCAGATCCCTCCAAGCAGCAGGGAAATGCAAAGCAAAACGTCTTACTGGGTTTTTTCGGCCGCTCATCATTGCTTTCGCTACCTCTTGTAGTGTGGTCAACCCATGGAAAGAAGCCGTTGTCCGGACTGTGGTGCTGAAATCGGAGGAGCCCAGCACAGACCTGTGGCTGGTTTCACTCACGCTCAACTGCAGTAAGTGCAACATACTAATGCAAAGTGTGTGTGTGTGTGTGTGTGTGTGTGTGTGTGTGTGTGTGTGTGTGTGTGTGTGTGTGTGTGTGTGTGTGTGTGTGTGTGTGTGTGAGATAAACGAACGCCTTAGGATCCTATCAGCACCAAAACATAAACAATCCGTCTCCTTCGGTGGCCTAACGAGACCTGCATGCATGCATTCGTGATTCTGAGCATGGGTGGCGCGTGGGGAAGTCTCCCATATGTACTAGTACTGTAGTACTGTAATAGACTACTTAACAGTTTATTCGGGGCTTCCTGCGTCTTCCCCCAGGGGCGACCGCACCCAGACGGGCCACGTCCTCGGGGACCCGGCGCGCAGGGACAACCCGGACACCCTGGACACCAAGAACATGTCCCCGGGGCCCTTCACCCTGGTGCGCATGCTCACCCACATGGCCATGCTGTTGGGAGCCAGCATCAACCAACAGGTACTGTGCCCCGCCTCCAACCACATGCAGGGGTTCAAACACAGGCCTGTGGGATCAGGTAGACAGTACTTCATGCGCACAATCCCAATGGACGTGGAAGTTGACGTTGTTTTAAAGGTGACATATTATACCGCCAGGTGTGAGTGTGATTCGCCGTTACAAGCCGTTTTGAAAGCGGGTTGTAACGGCGAATCACACTCACACCTGGTGGTCTCATCACCTTTAAGGTATAAAAACAACACTGCAGTTAGGACTTACAGGATTGTGTTCCTTGCTGTAACTCACTAACGAAGGTGGCTCCTATTGTGTTGCCGGTTTGTCAAAAATCGCTCAACAAAAATCGTATCATCTAACAACACCTTTGTCGTTTTTGTTTTTTTTGCAGCCCATCGCTCAGATCATCAGGCCTCCGGTGGCGGATCCACGAGCCTTCCTGCTGGGCCACCTGCTGAAGGACGTGGAGCATCTGACCAAGGCTCTGGGGAAGGGCACGGACGACACCATCCACACGGTTCACCTGCTGCTCTGCAGCCTGCTGGAGCCCCACCAGGCTCAACAATGTGAGGATGGCCACTATGAGGAAGACCTTTTGTTACATTAGCACAGTGTCCCCTGGGAAACAGTGCCTTCTCTAGGGAACCGCCAGTTAATGCAGTTCCTTTTCATCTTTGTGATTGGTTAACTTGGCGTGAAATTCAGTGCAGGGGATCACATTACCTTTGTATGGGGATGTCTCTAAGATCCGATTGGTTAACCGCTTATTGTACCAGGTTCGTTTAACATGTTTGACCTGGAGAGACCGGTCTCTGTCGGTCTGTGACACATGTTTCCCGAGCAAATAACACAAAACACTAAGTCTGTGCGACCTTAGATGAGCATGTGTTGACACTTCTGCCTTCTCCTCCCAGGGCCTGATCCCTATGACAACCATCTCTCCACCAAAGACCACAGGAACGGCTGGGAGATGTCAGTCATCAACACCGTCATCATACCTCAACTGAAGGTATGTTACTAACTCGCTATCTAGTCACGTGGCAAAAGCTGTCATCCGGTACATTTCTCTCTACACGTCCTGAAGGACTAGCGTGAGCCTTGAGCTTGCTCAAGGATGCTTGCAGTTAGACTTCTGACTTTGGGGCTTGAACCCAGAACCCTGTAGACAGGGAGTTCTGTGCTTGTCAGGGCCTAAGAGCCCAAGAGGCCTAAAGGCTTGGTTATCCACGTCGATGACGTGGATAACACGTCATCAAAGCAATGACCACGCAGACGCTTCAACGCCGTCGTGAACCTCTTCTGGTTCTGCGTCGGGTTTAAGTGAGCGGACCAATCACAGCCCCTTGCTGCTGCGTCGCCTCGACACAAGGTTACAATTTTTGGGAGGCGCACGTCAGGCCCTTGCGGTGGACGCAAGGAGGGTCGGCAAGGACGTAAGGGGTCCGTTAACCCCCTTGTGTTCCGTCGATGTGGGACCATAACTAAGCCGTGTGTGTGTGTGTGTGTGTGTGTGTGTGTGTGTGTGTGTGTGTGTGTGTGTGTGTGTGTGTGTGTGTGTGTGTGTGTGTGTGTGTGTGTGTGTGTGTGTGTGTGTGTGTGTGTGTGTGTGTGTCCATCCACACCCCGTTCCCCCAGCACCTGGACAGACAGCTGAAGGAGGCCAACGACCTGGTCCGGGCCGACGCGCGGGTGTCCTCTGACCCCGTCTTCAGGCTGATGTTCGGGGACCCGCGTCTCCTCCTGGCCTCCCTGCCCCGCGGCTCCCTGATCCACGGCCAGGCGGTGTGGAGCTGCAGGGAGAAGCTCTCCCTGCTGGGCCTGGCGCACATCGTGGAGCAGCACGACGGCAAAGACACGCTGCCCCTGCTGTGGAGGTTCCTCCAGAGGGTGAGGCCCGAGTCACACTAACCGACTCATCAGCTAATAAACTCATTAACTACCTGTAATGTGGAGAGGTCCATGTTATCACTATCTAACCGACTAACTTACTACCTGTCATGTGGAGGGGTCCACATTATCACTATCTAACCAACTCACTCACTACCTGTCATGTGGAGGGGTCCACATTATCACTATCTAACCAACTAACTTACTACCTTTAATGTGGAGAGGTCCACATTATCACTATCTAACCAACTAACTTACTACCTATAATGTGGAGGGGTCCACATTATCACTACAATACCGACAAGCATGCTTGACACACCACCAAGGGCTTGTGTTTACAGCCATGTGGTTTCTTGCTGTGTTAGGAGGCAGAGCTGCGCTTCGTGAAGTTCCTTCCTGACATCCTGACACTCCAGAAGGACCTGGTGAAGAAGTTCCAGAACGTCAGCGACCTGCCTTTCAGAACTATCGCCGACTTCCTCAACAATCAGAAACAAGGTGCTGAAAGTGTTCTGTCACAAAAACTCTCCACAAAATAATATGCAAATTACTAACACCAATACTGTTTACGCTGACTATGATTGCATTGCCTTTTGCCAAATGCCTAGTTTGCGTACGTTGACTTTAATTCCTCTTGTTTTGTTTTTTAACTAGTGTCACTCAGAGGTTGGTATGAGAAATGCATCACCATCTTCCTGATGACCTGGAATAAACTCAGGGTTTCCTTGGCAACAAATGGTAAACATAAATCAACACGTTAGTAACTGGTGAATTACCTTTCACTGCAAGTTACCTAATGATCGTAACCATCAACTGACTAATCTGAACTGACTAGCCGGCTCAAAGGACCTCAACGACGCGGTTACGTTGTCTTCCAGGAGAGATCAAGATCCCGGCCGAGCTTTGCGAGGAGGACCTGGACTTGAACAGTGATCTCACGGTGCTGTTGCCACGGAGACAGGGCCCAGGCCTGTGCTCCACAGCCCTGGTCAGCTACCTGATCGCCCTGCACAACGAGATCATCAAATGTGTGGACCAGCACACTGGAGAACAGACCAGGTGGGGGCGCTGTTGACACACGCCAGGGAGAGCATGTTTTGCTGCTGGAAGGCTAAGCATGCCTTCTGGCCGTGAAGCATGCCAGCAGAGCTCGTGTACATTAGCTAGCATTAGTTAGCGGCAGTAGCTCAGGAGGTAGAGCGGGTTGGCTGGTAACCGCAAGGTTGCTAGTTCGATCCCCGCGTGTCGAGGTGTCCCTGAGCAAGGCACCTAACCCTAATTGCTCCCGATGAGCTGGCTATCGACATGCGTGGTTGACACCACTGTCGGTGTGTGAATGTGTGCATGAATGAGTGAATGTGGTTTGCTTACAGCAACACACTCTTATATCAATATCTATAAATACTTAGATAGATAGATGTCACAAGAGTGAGGCAGCATGCATCTCTTCACCGTCCCCTCTAGAATTTATTTATTGTCAATTTTATGTTATTTCATTTGACCAAATGTTATCCTTTTCTACTTGTTGCACCGTGGGTCAGAGACAAAAGCAATTTCCATTCCTCTCTTTATATATATTACACATGTTTTGGAATTGACAATAAAGCTGACTTTGAACTCTGAACTCCCATCCCGCCCAGCTACGAGGTGAGCCCTGCAGACCTGACGGACCAGCAGGTGATCCGCTACGAGCTGGACCAGGAGCTGATGCCGCTGGTGCTGGCCAACAGCCAGTACAGCCTGGAGCGCGGCCGGGAGACGCTGCACGAGTACGACCTGGCCAAGATCCAGCAGCAGGTCCTCACCCACTTCCTGCAGGGCCGGCCAATCATCACCCTCCAGGTGAGTAGAGGGAGGCGGGGCTTCCACTCCACGCGGGCTAACAACGCCGTCCCCCCTCTGTAACACGACAGCCCCCCCCCCCATGTTGACTCCCTGCTCGTCATTTTCCAGGGTATTCCGACCCTGGTGAACAGACACGAGCGGGACTACGTGATCATTCTGAAGGACGTCAAAGAGAAGGTGGAGCAGGTGAGTGGACTGACGACGTCATGAGACGAAGGGCCGGAGGGCCGGAGCACGCGGGATATTTCTGAACTGGGGCGGCAGGTGGCTCAGGAGGTACAGCGGGGTTGGCTGGTAACCGCAAGGTTGCCAGTTCGATCCCCGGCTTCTCCTAGCGGAGTGTCGAGGTGTTCCCTGAGCGAGACACCTCTAACCCCTGACTGCTCCCGACGAGCCGGCTGTCGCCTTGCATGGCCGACACCGCCGTCGGCGTGTGAACGTGCGCGTGAACCGGTGAATGTTAGGCGTCCATTTACCGTGCACCATATGAAGCGCACGGCGTTCAGAAACACACTAATGGCGTGCGACCCAACAGGAAGCCCTCCAGAGCCTGACGGCGTCCTGCCTGGCGGCGGAGCTGCAGTCGTACAGCGAGGTGTGTGAGGCCCTGACCACGGTGGAGGTGGCCCTGGGCTTCCTGGCCATGACGGGCGGGGAGCCCCACGTTCAGCTGTCCTGCTACCTGGAGGAGGTGCTGCAGATGAAGGACCAGACGGCCCCACACGTCCTCAAGGTCTGTCTGTCTGTCTGTCTGTCTGTCTGTCTGTCTCTACCCCCTTGGTGTCTGGGTCCAGCCTATTGCCACAGCTATCTGGTTTGGCACCAGGCCAGATGGTGGACACTGTCTGTACTTCTGGTGGCGTTTCAGCGCTCTGATCCTCCAGTGGTTATGAGTCCAGCTGAGACACACTCAAACTAAATGCTGACAGGCCTTAAGGCTCATGAATCCGTCCTCTGGCCAACAGGTCCCACTTGCTCTGTTACTCCGAGTCAGTCGCTTTTCCTCCAGATTCAATCGAAGTGTCAAAGGACATTATTTTAACGTGAGGAACTGATCATTATTTTGTGTTAACGTGAGGAACTTGGTTCACATGGCACAAGGTGACAGTGCAGGTGAGACTCATACAAGTACAGGACAGCAATCAAGTGCGTGACGAAAGCAGTCCAACATGTCCAAGTACAAGGGTCCACTGACCGGTTAAAAGCAGGTCAATACACTGGAGGTGGATGTAATGGTGGTTGTTTGTCTGCTGAGTGATTCCTGGCCCGACCTCCAGTGAGTACAGATACAGTGAGGTTTGGGTGTCTCGCTCTGGGATGTATGACGGAGACTCAGTGGTGTGCCTCTCTCCGCCCCCTGCAGGCCCTGTCTGTGTGCAGGCTGACGCACTGCGTGGCCCTGTGGCAGCTCCTCACCTCGCTCAAGTCCCAGAACATGATGCGGCTCAAGAGGGTAAGGCGGCCGCTGACACACACCAAACCACAGCAGGGGGCTGGAGAGAGTCCTGCGGATAGATTCATTCAGATTCATTCTTTTTTTAGATTCATAGTTACATTGCACAGCCGTTGCTGAACAATACAACACAGAATGAAACAGGATATTGGAACAAATATAAGCACACAATATGAGTATAAGCTGGAACACAAACAATGATCGTTTAATACTAAACTATATTAATACTAACTATATTTATATGATATACTACGGCGCGTGTGCAGGATCCGTTCGCGGCGTTCCCCGGGGACTACAAGCTGCCTCTGAGCGACGAGGACCGCAGGCTGCTGTCAGGCTTCTTCGTGAAGACGGTCGCTGACGGCTTCCTGCTGGAGATGCACGAGTTCCTCCTGCTGGAGCTGAAGAACCCCCACGCCCCCGACAAGTACAGGCCGGACTGGGGGTGAGCGGACCCTGTGTGTGTGTGTGTGTGTGTGTGTGTGTGTGTGTGTGTGTGTGTGTGTGTGTGTGTGTGTGTGTGTGTGTGTGTGTGTGTGTGTTAAAAGACATTGCTTTCCATGTCACCAGTCGATACTGTGGTGTGCTTTCATAATAACGGCCTCTTGTCATTTCAGGCTGAGAGACACCGTGGTGTCCTACATCGAGCGCAAAGACCTGGATGTTTCTCCTGAGGTGGAAGTCTTGTTCCCAGAAGATATCTGCCTCTCCCAGTACATAGAAGCTTGGAAGTTCAGTGTGGTCTTCAAACAGGAGAACAGCACTCACAGAACTTGACGTTGAAGTGATCGATCAGGGATATCTGTCCTAGAACAGCTCAGATAATGTTTACATTCTATTTTGATAAACGGTGAGAGGGAGAGCAATCACAGGAGGGTATCACAGGTAGAGCTTCCAAAATATATATTTTTGTTAGAAATTACGATTTGTTCTTGTTCTTTCATTTATTTTTTTTGCTGGAAAATTGCATTGAGTTTTGTGGGCAAAATATTTTCTTCTTTTACACAGTATTACAATGTGAGGACCTCTGTTTAAATAATGTTTTAATAATGTTGAATTGTTGGCAATTTTGTCTTGGCTCAGGAAAAACGTCACGTCCTCATGTAAGTCAATCTTACATTTGGACACTCCGAAAATGAAGAGAACCTCATTGTTGAGCAATTAATTTTTCCTTAACATTAGATATGCCTCATCAGTGAAATGGTTCTTATTTTGACGTATTATCTTGAGACAATCAATTGCTGTTTTTGTTCATTGCTTACCTTAGGGTGACTTATGTTTTACTATTATTTATGACAAATGTATGCCTTATTTTAACCCATTCCAACCAGTCAATCAGGGAATAGGTTCTATTCATTCATATATTAGAGAAATATTGGTTGAACATTTGTAATCATTGTAATCATCATAATACTTATTCTGTATGTTCCTTGTCAACAATCTTAGGGTGACTTGTTTGGTTGATTACTATTCATACCAAATGGATGCGTTATTTTAACCCATTCCAACCTGTCAATCATACAATACTTTGATTCATTGAATTTGTTGAACAGATCAGAATAAAAACACCTGTTTTGAATCTATTACCAGCATTTGCGTTTATCCTTAAATTTGAGGATGCAAAAATGCATCGACAGTGATCAACATTACACACACAGTTGACTTGCTGCATCATTGCCAGGGGACAGAAGGAGGAATCTATGGAGTGCTCAGGAAATGCCAGTCAGGTTAGAGTGACTCTGGCCCGCTCGGTCAGGGTTTCTGATCAGGGTGGTTGACATAAGGACAGCAAACTGGGTTGACCTGGCGCCCTCTAGAGGAAGCCCATGAATTCTATCGTGGGCAATGACTTCTCTGATCCTTGCTGGTCACCGTGTTGTCAAACGTTACCAAAAGGTTTTCACTAGTCTACCAGATAAGGAAAATGCATATCCTTAAAATGCATTCAATGCTATTTTAAAGATTCTTTCTCTTTCAAAGTACATTGACATCAAACTTTGAATGAAAGATGTCATTATAATCAACATTCCACTTAGATTTCCCAATAATTGCAACACCAAGGGTAATCATATTTATGAACAACATTGTGCTTGTCAATTATTCACTGGCCTAACTGATACTATGTAGTTGTTTGTTCTCTGTATAAATGTAAAACAACCCGTTTAAACGTTTCTCCAGCCTGAAATGTATTATATTTAATCAAACAATTAATCAATGTCCTTTTATTGTTTGTTAGTACTGTATTCAAATGTATAGTTGTGTGTAGGCCTATAGATATACACAGGTGCATCTCAATAAGTTATAAAATTGTGGAAAATGTACATTATATCGATTTATTACACCCAAAGTCAAATATTTCAAGCCTTTATTTGTAATTATCATGATGATTTTGGTTTACAGCTCATGCAAACCCCAAATTCTGTATCTCAGAAAATGTGAATATTGTGAAAAACGTCCATATTGTAGACTCAAGATGTCACAGGTTTCCTGAGACTTTTAATGGTCTCTCAGTCTGTTTCAGTCCGCTTCACAACCATGGGGACGACTGCTGACTTGACAGTTGTGCAGAAGACAGTGATTGACGCCCTCCACAAGGAGGTTAAGCCTCAAAAGGCTGTTCACAGAGTGCTGTATCCAAGCATATTCATAGAAAGTTGAGTGGATGGAGAAAGTGTGGTAGAAAAAGGTGCACAAGCAACAGGGATAACCGCTGCCCTGAGAGGATTGTCAAGTAAAGGCCATTCAGAAATGTGTGGGAGCTTCATAAGGAGTGGACTGAGGCAGGAGGCAGTGCATCAAGAGCCACCCGGCACAGACGTTTTTTTGTTGTTTTTTTGAGTTGCGTGTCCTGTCGGGACGCTAAAATGTCCCGGTTTCCACCAACCACTATGAAATGATCCCTGTGGTCAGCGATTACATAGCCAACGTGGTCATATTATAGCCCGATCATTAACTAAAAACTAAATAGAAAGAATAAAGCATCCAGCATATGATTTAAACAATGTGCGAGGGCATACGCATTACGCAAAAGGGATACTGTCTTGTTTGACATGCACGCACAAACACACACACACGCACACACACACACTGATTGACACACACTGTCATACAGAGACACTGGCTCTAGCTCACGCACAGTGACACACACACACACACAGAGGCAAAGAGAGAAAGAGAGAGGGAGAGACAGACCGACAGAGAAATAGACAAAGACGAGAGAGAGGACAGAGACAAGAGAGAGACAGAGACGGAACAGAGTGAGAGCGAGAGACAGAGAGAGACAGATAGACAGAGAGAGACAGAGAGGGGGAGAGAGAGAGAGAGAGAGAGAGAGAGAGAGAGAGGGGAGGCACACAGATGAAAAAGTCTGTGTTTATAAAAATATGCATGCCATATCCATATTTTAACACCAATAAGACGTCTACCTCAGTGAGTCAGGGCAAAATACTGACATGATTCGTTTGACCACTAGGGTTAGCAGGCAACAAAAGGCAGGTTCCTCACTGCGAGCCAATGACGGACCCCTTGTGGTGCACCATGGGCCCCTGCTAATAGCATACTACAGTCAGACCCTCACACCTTTGCACAACCTGATAATAAACACGGTTGTCATATGGGTTGGGGACCACACAGGGGGTGTGTGTGTGTGTGTGTGTGTGTCTGCTCCAGTAGCTCTACAAGAATGACACTCTGAAACTTGTGTTTGAATATCAATAGATTTCATCAAAGACAGCTGATAGCCTGACTACTAACAGTGTGTGTTTAAAATGTTTGGGTATAAAAAGTATATAGACTTGGAAACAGCTTATGGACACGGGAGAACCAATTTCAAATGGTGACTTTGTAAATATAAGTTTGTTTTTGTCAACTTTTTGCATTAAAGTAATATTTTTATTTCAGTGGTTTCCATTTGAACTTATTTCTAGGCATATTCTTAAGAGTGCAATCAAACGCCAATCAAATCACGACACCTCTGGCCAGCGGAACCCGGCGGGCCTTTATGACGTCACCGCCTCAGTGATGTCACAGCGACGCCTCTATATAAGTCACCACTCCTCAGTCCAGGGCTCAGTGGTGATCAGGGAGCGACTAACGTGGAGCGGGATAACATCCAAAGGGGATACACTACAGTGAAAGCTATGCTGCAAACTATAGATGAGGAACCGGAGGAAGAACAGGAGACCCTGGGTGAAGACTCCGCCTCGCTGCCCGGGGGACACCGTCTGGGACAGGAGAGAGAGCAGGATGGCGTCCAAAGGGGCTACACTTTGGTGAAAGTGATGCTGCACACCACAGGTCAGGGACAGGTGGAAGAACAGGTGAGGAAGGAGAGGACACGGACACCAACCGCACACGCGCACACTATAAGTGTGCACATTTGTATTCTTTAAAGACCTGTGGTTGTTCGTAATTATATTAAGTTAAGGTCAAACTTACAAGTGCAGGCACACACACACACACACACACACACACACACACACACACACACAATTGAACACATTTTATATCAGTACTTTATAACAAAAAAAAAGATAGATAAATATGTTTATGCATGTTTTCCTTTAACTTTTTCAATTGGAAAAAACATCAAAATGATTGATTTATGCTTCAGCATATTTTAGCCTTTTTCAAAAGAATGTATACCCAAACATTCCGGTCGCCGCGGCTGCGTCGCCGTGACGCCGCTGGCCAGCGGAACCCGGCGGCCCTCTGACATCACGGGGGCCGCGCTCCTCTCTATAAAGTCACCGCTCCTCAGCCCCTCGCTCAGTGGGGGTCAGAGAGGGGAGCGGGGAGCGTCGCCTGGGGGTCAGAGGGCACAGCCGGCCGGTCAGCCACGTCAGCAAAGAGAGCGAGCCTAACGGTGATGATCTCCTCCGACAGGAGGGAGAGGCCTCCACCTATTCAGACGCCATCCTCCCCTATCCGGACTCCTCCTCCTATTCGGGCTCCTCCTCCTCCGCCTACGACCACTCCTCCTCCTCCCCCTCTGAGGACTCCACCTCCTCCTCCTCTCCGTGCTCCACCTCGCCGCCAGCGGAAGAACATCTGAGAACGGTGAGGAAGGAGAGGACCGCCACCGCGGACCGACTGAGACGTCCTTTGGTTTCCCCTCCTGGGTCTCCGGTGTGGGTTCGTGGTTAACCCGGTGCGTTCCTGACCGCGGTGTGTTGTGTCCTAGATGGTGACGAGATGGTGTCACACTGAGGAGGCGAATGAGCCGCAGCTGTTAGTCCCAAACCCGGACCACATCGCCCCGGACCCAGGCCACATCGCCCCGGACCCAGGCCACACCGCCCCGGACCCAGGCCAGACCACCCCGGACCCAGGCCAGACCACCCCGGACCCAGGCCACATCACCCCGGACCCAGACCACATCGCCCCGGACCCAGGCCAGACCACCCCGGACCCAGGCCACATCACCCCGGACCCAGGCCACATCACCCCGGACCCAGGCCACATCACCCCGGACCCAGGCCAGACCACCCCAGACCCAGGCCAGACCACCCCGGACCCAGGCCACATCGCCCCAGACCCAGGCCAGACCGCCCCGGACCCAGGCCAGACCTCCCATGAAGCTGGTGAGCTCACTGCAGTGTGTGTGTGTGTGTGTGCGTGTGTGTGCGTGTGGTTTGCATTTATCTTTTGAGTTTTCTATGTCAGCATGATCATGAAACATTTACTGACCGTCTCTCACATTAAAAGTCACTGATATATAACCCATAACAGCAACAAACACACACACAACAGCCACTATGGTCATCACTCATCATTAAATACAGTTTTGTTAATTTTGTTTTGTTTCATTTCTGACAGGACATGACAGGCCTCGCAGAAAGGACCTGGCCCAGGTCATGGTGAGCATGAGGGTCTGGGTGAGGAGACTCAGGAAGCGGAGGGTTCAGCCAGCAACAGTCGCCCGGCCGGATGAGGAGGGGGAGAAGCCTTGGGGCCCCCCTTCACCAAACACCTTCAGACGCAAGACGGCCTGGGCTGTACCCAAGGCCGCCAACGCCTCCCTGAACGTCACTGAGGCTGAGGAGGAAGACACACAGGAGGCTGAGGGGAAGGTCCTCAGGCGGATCAACAAGTGGCTGAACAGGATGAAGGGGTCCCTGTCAAGGGTGGCTGCCCTGTTCCGGTGCGGGGCAGATTGAAAATTGAGCATTGAAAAAAAAAAAAAAAAAAATTAGCACAATAGAATGTATACGGCCCCATGTAAAGACATAGTATGTACGTCAAACATCTGATGGCACCGGACCGAGTCCACATCGATGTGACATCACACAGGAGTGAAACCCCAGCTTTGTCTAAGCCCGGGTGAATTCAAACAAAGTAGTCAAACATCTGATGGGACTCAACCAAGTCCTCATCAGTGTTACATCACACTAAGGTGTGTACTGCTTTGTTTGAATTCACCTTGTCTAGGACAAAGCTGGGGTTTCACTCCAGTCAGATGTCACATCGATGTGGACTTGGTCTGGACCCATCCGATGTTTGACGTACATACTTTGTCTGGGCCCAGGTGAATTGAAACAAAGTATGTACGTCAAACATCTGATGGGACCCGACCAAGTCCATACCGATGTGACATCACACAGGAGTGAAACCCCAGCTTTGTCTGAGCCCGGGTGAATTTAAACAAAGTAGTGAAACATCTGATGGGACCCAACCAAGTCCTCATCGATGATCACACTGAGGTGTGTAATACTTTGTTTAAATTCACCTGCGCTGGGACCAAGCTGTGGGTTCACTCCAGTGGGATGTCACATCGATGTGGACTAGGTTGTGTCCCATCAGATGTTGGACGTACATACTTTGTCTCAATTCACCTGGGCCCAACGCCCAATTCATGTAAATACAATAAAAAATACTGTGGTTGCCGAAATCTTTGTTCTCTTGTGTCTGTTTATAGATGTATACGTATATCTTATACTTAATGGCAGACACACACTCTTTGACACACAAACAACAGCAGGTGGTGGAAGAAATACGCGAAAGCTATAATTGAGTAAAAGTACAAATCTTCCCAGAAAATGACCCTGACCTTGAGTAAAAATCTCAAAGTATCAGATATTAATTGTACATAAGTATCAAAGGTAATTTTCTGATATTATAATACTTAAGTGCTGAAAGTAAAAGTACAAGTAAATACCGTTAAGAAAAAAGCTAATCAAATGTTTTATTGGAACTTTCAAAATATATCAACTGCTCAATCATCAATATAATGCCGCTTTTCCACCGACAGTACCAGCTCGACTCGACACGCCTTTTTTGCGTTTCCATTGGCAAAAAAAGTACCTGGTACCTATGGCAAGCCGAATTGTCATTTATCAACTAAGTTTGACTATCCGGAATTAACATTGTAGATATCAACAACTTCTTTCTGACTAGTCGTAATTACATTTTGAATAGTTGGAATTTTCATTCAAGATATCTGTAATGTAATTGTGACTAGTTGAAACGACAGATAAAGATATCTGCAATTCAGTTTCGCCTAGTCAAAAAGAACATTTTGGATATCCACAACTACATTCCTCCTATCCACAATTGTCATTTCAGATATCCACAAAGACATTCCTCCTAGGAGAAATGACGTCTTTTTTGCCATTCATGTCTATGGGGTTTCTCATTACAGATATCTACAATTCAATTGAGGATATCCACTATGTGAATTACGGATATCTGCAACTGAATTGTAGATATCTGTAATTCCAGTTTGAGATATCTACAATTTGATTCTGACTATCCCTAACTCCAGTTTGAGATATCTACAACGTCGTTTTGACTAGTCATAACTCCAGTTAGAGATATCTACAACTTAATTTTGCCTAGTCAAAACTTAATTTAAGATATCTGAAAAGGGACATGTAGATATCTTGAATTGAGGTGAATTAAAGATATCTTGAACTTGAATTATGACTAGTCAGAATCAAATTGTAGATATCTCAAACTGGAATTACAGATATCTACAATTCAGTTGCAGATATCCGTAATTCACATAGTGGATATCCGCAATTGAATTGTAGATATCTGTAATGAGAAACCCCATAGACATGAATGGCAAAAAATACGTCATTTCTCCTAGGAGGAATGTCTTTGTGGATATCTGAAATGACAATTGTGGATAGGAGGAATGTAGTTGCGGATATCCAAAATGTTCTTTTTGACTAGGCGAAACTGAATTGCAGATATCTGCAACACATATCCAGTCTAGCGAATTTATGTCAAATTGGCTTGCCATAGGTACCTAGTACTAGCCTGATGCATCAGCCGCTTACTTCATTACATTTCATATAGCGTCTGAACACGAGCCGTAGAGATTCGTTTGCTTCCGGGAGGCGGTTGCTTCCGTTTGCTTCGACTAATCGCTGCTGCTTGGCGGTGACGTATGCTATGCGTTTATTTATTTCCGTTTATTATGTCCTGGTCATCACTAACGCCAAGCTGGCCTGCTGTTACACCCAGTATCCCTGCCTCCTTAATCTGGTCTTCTATCAGGGCAAGCAGGGGGGACACAACGATGACAATAGGGTTAGCATTAGCGTTTGGCTTGCATAATGTCTTCGCCACTAACGGGGCCAGCTGGTAAATTAAACTTTTCCCAAACCCGGTAGGAAGAAGTCCAAAAACGTCTTTGCCCTCCAAAAAATTCGTCAAACATGCTTCTTGTTCTGGCTTTAAGTCTTCAATATCCGGAATAGTTTCAAGCACAGAGCGTATAGCTTCGCCGACATCCATCTCGTCAACTGTTATCGCCCGTCATCGCCACATCTGCTCGCTGATTGGTCCGTCCGCTCTGGCGGACGGAGCAAACCGAAACGCATTGCTAGTTCCCTGACTATATGGTTGAGGCAAATTAAATTTGCCGGAACCAGTAGGCGGCGCTAGCCTGGCTAACCTAGTACCGGGTAGGCCTACTTTTTTTTAGTACTACCTCCGTCGAGGTTCCAAGCGAGCGGAGTAGGTACTTTTGTGTGACGTATACGGGCTGCTGGTAACTGATTGGCCAGCGGCTGTAAATGGGAATAATCACTCAAAGTTAAGTTGTGTCCGGCGTGGTTGGAGTCCACGAACCCGCTCCCGAGGGGGACACTGATCAGCGTTTCGCCGTGTGTGTCGCTCCTTTCCCGGGGCTAGAGTTAGGCTGCGCGTGGTTGTGTGTGTCCGGCGTGGCTGGAGTCCACAGACCGGCTCCGGAGGATCAGCGTTTCGCTGTTTCGTTTTAGTGTCGTTCCTTTCCTAGGGCTCGAGTTTCGCCTCTATCAACGTTACCGTATGACAACAATAGACGCGCAGTCATTGCGTTTTTAAATTTTATTTCCCATCATAACCTTTCCTGGGAATCAGGAAATATCATGAATGAAATATCGTCCTGATCAGATTTCCCGGGAATCGCGTCTCCCGTGATTAAAACCTAATGACGACCCGCCCATGGTGGAGAGGTTCTTTTCTACGACCCCCCCACATCGAAGAGGTAGTTTTTTTTAGATGGAAACGCGCCTGGAACCGAGTCGAGTCGGTACTGTCGGTGGAAAAGCGGCATAATGGGCCTAGGCCTATATTGTATTATTTCCCGAGAAGAAATCAATGATCATAAGCTACACAACTTTAATACAACCTGTAAATATGATTTGCTTTATTCGAACCAAAAGTAATGTCAAAATCGGGTCCACTGCTTGAAATAATACAAAAGTGAACAGAATGTTTTTCCGCGAATATATTGCATTACTTTATGGTTCTTCTCAACTGCTTTCGTTTTCAGTGAGGTCCCACAGCGGTTGTTTGCGCGCTTTTGGCAACGCCCATTCATAATAAACCGATACCAAAGACTCCTCGACCCAATTCCCCTCCACTACATGTAGGTTAAACAGAGTCGACTCAGGGCGACTGTGGACAAGACGTTCTCCTGAACTCCGTCAAAGAAGGACCACTGCGTAGACTGTCGGAGGGGAGGGGGAGACTTTGTAGCTCCTCACAGCCTGAGATGATCCAGAGTCGACGAGCAGCTGACATCCAACTCATCCGAACCCAAAGTGCCGTCCGCGCGGCGTCCCGTCGAGACATCGGTAGGCGACTGTGGTGTCATTCGTTTAATTAATCATTAATCTAAATACATTAAAATACTTGAATGCATGTCATACAAGTGTTTACTTAATGAATCTAGAGGTTATAAGTGTTAAGGTCCCTATGTAGAGTTATTATGACACATTATATTTTGTCCGCAAAACTGGTGTCCTCCTGGAGCAACGCCATTATGTAGATATAAAACAGGCATTAATGTGACCACCCTTATTACTGAGAGGGGTCCTTCCAGAAAAGGACAGAAGACATCACTGAAGGATGGACTGCACACAAAGTCAGTTCTGTCTCAAATATTTTCATAATATTACTATTTCCGTGCAGTGTTGGAACTGGTCGTCTTAAGGTAGTCCTTTAAGGTAGTCCCAACGCAATTTAAGTATTGATCTGAATATTTTTTTATCAATTTACATTGATTAATCATTGAAAATAATGTAAACCTTAACACTCTTACTCAGGATGAAGAATGTCTCTCATATAGCTAGGCCGCAAACTAGCATTGATTTTGAAAATGTCCACTGGTGCAACGCACTGTCCTATAGTACAACATGAAGTCAGTTTCACTTTTTTTTTTTTTTCCTTTAGAGGTTAACATAGTGAACATAGCTTAACATAGTGAAAGCAAACATGTAAACAATTGTATTTTTGTATTACAAGTTTTATTGAAAAATTAGTTTAAATATGCAAAAGAGATATAATCCGAGTCTAAAAAATGAATGGAGGTTAATGGACGGCCACATTTGGATGGCCCGTCAAATCTTCTCCTTCTTCCTCACCCCCAACCTCCCTCCCTCCCCCCCTCCATCTTCAACTTCCCCAACCCCCCCTTCCCCCAACCTCTCTCCCCCTCCTTCCTTACCTACCTCCCCCCAACGTCCCTCCCTCCACCTTCTCCTTCATCTCCCCCAACCTCCTCTGGCTTTTCTCCCTGCCAAACTCCCTCTCTATCAAGCCCCCCCCTTGTTCCATCTTCCCTTCTTTCTAACCTGCCTCTCTGGCTCCTTACTCCTCTCCTAACTTTTAATGACTAATTTAAGTAGCTTTTTTGCATTTTCTCTTAACCTCAGAATTCGAGGACAACACAACTCAAATCTTCCTTCCCTGTTTTGTTAAAGCTAGTTTGATTTCCATGTTGAAAGTGAGAGGCTGAGATGACCACTAAGGAAAGGTCCAGGAAGTTTAGGGAGAGGCTGAATGAAGATGAAGAGAGGAAAGAGAACTTCCTGAGAGAGAGACGCAGAAAGTAAATTTGACAAGTTACCAGAAGTTATTTTAGCCTTAATTTTAATGTAATTATTTCAAAGAACAACAGGACGTTTCACTGTGTTGTGTTGATGGGTTGTTCAATGAATTTGACCCAGTTATTTTATAGATGAATTCCATTCATGGTTATGTGAAAGTATGGCTATCAGAAAAAATATTTTACCTGTGTTGTACTAAAAATTTGACTGAATTTAAAATAATAAATTTGACTTTGTGCACGACATGGGCATACTAGTACTCTGTTGTCCAATGGTGCAACGGAATGTCCTGTGGTGCAACAAATTGAATTGTGAGTGGAAAAGGTATTTTAATGAAAAATGTATGTAAAAAGTGTTGGATAGTATAATAATGATATCATCACTATGCAGCTATAAGGATGAAATGAAGATTCCTTGGGTTTTATACTAATTATAATGAATGTAACCCAGACATTTGGGTGAAGTCTCTATGTGTACATCTTATAGTATATAAATAACATAATTCTGAATTTTTTGGGGGTATGTTTGATGTGGAACTATAATTGGGACAAACTAATATACCTTGGGCTTATCTATCTTATCTGTCCAACATTCTCTGAATTAAATAATGACATTCTTTATTTTGTTGCACCGGTGGACACATTTTAGGACTACCACACCAAAAAGTGAATAATATGCAAAATATATGAAGAATTAGAAATGGACACATTCAGTTTTGAATTATTCACATATAAGGGAATATAATTATGTCATTTGACATATATTTTTGAATTATTATTTTTTTTACTTTGATTTTGAGTTCACGTCAACCACCCACATGTCGGTGGGCTAAGACCGTCTACATTTAACAGAGTTGTTCGTTGAGTGGAGTGACCTTGTCCACTCTGTGATTAATATGGCCTGGATAAGCATTGATTTGGTTGCCTTGAAGACATACTGATTTGACTGTAGTGAAATACCTTAACTATATCGAAATTATTTAGACTTAATACATTGTTTTAAATATTTTTTGTCTCTGTTGTGCTTTACACGACTGGGTACACACAGGTTCATTTTTGAAGAATGTAAAGTGAATCATTCTGCATAAGCATAACTCTGTCCTACATTTCCCCCCTCACAACAGAGGCAATTAACATGCGAAGATGAAGTGTTCCAGTTGTAAAAAGATTGTTAAAAAGACAGCAAAGTTCTGCAGTGAGTGTGGAAATTGCCTCACTACCCAACCTGTGAACAACACAAATGGTTAGTAAACTAATAAAGGTCCCAGGACATACCACCAGGTGTGAGTGTGATTAGCCGTTGCAAGGCGTTTTGAAAATCTGGATCTTATGACATCACAAGTGGGCATATCATCTGGCATCTATCCAGCACACATCTAGGTGGACATGCCCACTTGTGATGTCATAACTAGACTTGTAACAGCTTATCACACTCACACCTGGTGGCATGTCATGGGACCTTTTAACTATTCACTTATCTATCTATCTATCTATCTATCTATCTAAAACATACAGTAAGACTAATATGGCTATTTTGCATTTTTTGACTCAAAATACAGAGAGGGATCCTCATTCAAATACCTCGGAACCAGTGCCTTCTCTGCCCGTGGAAAGCGATGAGTCGAATGACTCCACCCAAGAGCTTGTCTGTTTTGGGGAAGGCGACCCTGAGGACACCACGAAGCAAGTATGTACATGTGGTGTCATTTAATATGTATTTGCATTATCAGTTTGCATTTTGTTTGTAGTTATTATAGTCCCCATGTATCTAGTTATGGTTTGAAATAGTCCTGTGTATATATTAGGGCTGCAGCTATCGATTATACTAGTTTTTTGAATATGCTACTCCATTGTGTGATCATATAGGAAATATTTTTGCTATATTAATATTTGCAATATTTTTTGAGCAAAATGTAGCTTGTGTCAGCTAGAAATTTCCTTTCTGTGGGTTTTCTCTGGCCTGTCTCTTCTGCTCACCCCTTGCTATTTTCTCTCTTTTACTCCTTTGTGCAGTCGGAGCCATCAAATCCAGGCTACTCCACGTCACATGTACACGGCGTAAGCGTTTTGTGCAGCAATAATTAATAATCATCTGTGAAACACAGTGCGCTGTATAGATATGGATTAAATGAGGCTCAGATGCAAAGAATTTATATCAATGATTTACAGTTATCGTGTTTCTCGAATCATTACCTAGTGTGTGTGTGTGTATATATATATAGTCCCATGTGTGTGTGTGTGTGTAAACTGTGTATGAATGCTAAAGACATGTTACATGTTATTCTTGATAGAAAAAGAGGAAGAGAAGGGCCGGAAAGAAGAATGATGAACCTGTGTCATTAAACCAAGAATCTTTGACCTCAGACCTGTTGGACAACCTGCCAAATACACAGGAAGAATCTTCTAAAAGAGATTGTAATGCCAACGAAGTGGATGATATTCCAGGCCCACTCACGGATGCCAATTCCACACCAGAGAGCCAGCCAACTTCGTTGAAGGCTTACGGCACAAAACCATCCGAGGGCAGAACTGTACCAAAAACGAGTCAGGCTGAGGCAAACAAGTCAGTTCAGGCTGAGGCAAACAAGTCAGTTCAGGATGAGTCATCGAACTCTATTCCGGATGAGGCATCCAAGTCAACTCAGGATGAGGCGTCCAAGTCGGTACAGGATGAGTCATCCAAGTCGGTTCAGGATCAGTCATCCAAGTCTGTTGAGGATCAGTCATCTAAGCAAACTCAGGCTGAGTCATCCAAGCCTGTTCAGGATGAGTCCTCCAAGTCTGTTGAGGATCAGTCGTCCAAGCTAGCTCAGGTTGAGTCACTCATGTCTGTTCAGGATGAGGCATCCAAGTCGGGTCAAGTTGGGTCATCTAAGTCAGCTCAGGTAGACTCAATTTCCTCCACCAATTTGGTAGAGGATACGAAACCCCAAGAAGGTAAAGGGACAAAATCCACCAATCAGAAGAACCTAGGTGAGAAGACCAATAAAGTTAACACCAAAAAGAATAACAATAAAGGGGATCAGAACCCATCCATGGATGAAAATGTGAATGATACTCACCAATCCAAGAAGCAGGTGGAAAGTGGTCCACCAGATCAAAAAGGAAGGCAAAAACCGACTGGTAAACAAGGCCCTGCTGCGGGAAAGAAGGTAATCAGATTGACAGTTAAAAGACTTGTATTAAACAGTGTTAAAAAGCAACAGGTTTGAGAAAATAAGTGTTCCAAAATTGTCAGTTGAATGTTGAGTTTATGCTACTAACTCGACACAATTGTGTATCTTCTACAGGCTCAACGCACTGGTTCGAGCGTTGACTCAGATGCTAAGGTTGACGTTGCGGCGAATCAGCAGTCAGCCGCTGGGGGAGGTGATGCACAAGAAAGCCCTGATGATATGGAAAAGACCGGGGACAATCAAGAATCTGGGAACCGCGTTGAACCTCCGCCAAAACAGTGAGGCAGTGTAGAATCGTAGTAGAAAAATGTATAATTATTATTAGAAAAAAAAAAAATCCTCTCCCTCACAATTTTATTAACATTTTGTCTTTTTACACTTTTAGGATAAACAATGTAAACACGACAGTTGCTGCAAAGGACAGGCTCACGATCCCAGAGAGGGATCCTCATTCAAATACCTCGGAACCAGTGCCTTCTCTGCCCGTGGAAAGCCATGAGTCGAATGACTCCACCCAACAGCTCGTCTGTTTTGGGGAAGGCGACCCTGAGGACACCACGATGCAAGTATGTACATGTGGTGTCATTTAATATGTATTTGCATTATCAGTTTGCATTTTGTTTGTAGTCGTTATAGTCCCCATGTATCTAGTTATGGTTTGAAATAGTCCTGTGTATATATTAGGGCTGCAGCTATCGATTATACTAGTTTTTTGAATATGCTACTCCATTGTGTGATCATATAGGAAATATTTTTGCTATATTAATATTTGCAATATTTTTTGAGCAAAATGTAGCTTGTGTCAGCTAGAAATTTCCTTTCTGTGGGTTTTCTCTGGCCTGTCTCTTCTGCTCACCCCTCGCTATTTTCTCTCTTTTACTCCTTTGTGCAGTCGGAGCCATCAAATCCAGGCTACTCCACGTCACATGTACACGGCGTAAGCGTTTTGTGCAGCAATAATTAATAATCATCTGTGAAACACAGTGCGCTGTATAGATATGGATTAAATGAGGCTCAGATGTAAAGAATTTATATCAATGATTTACAGTTATCGAGTTTCTCGAATCATTACCTAGTGTGTGTGTATATATATAGTCCCATGTGTGTGTGTGTGTGTAAACTGTGTATGAATGCTAAAGACATGTTACATGTTATTCTTGATAGAAAAAGAGGAAGAGAAGGGCCGGAAAGAAGAATGATGAACCTATGTCATTAAACCAAGAATCTTTGACCTCAGACCTGTTGGACAACCTGCCAAATACACAGGAAGAATCTTCTAAAAGAGATTGTAATGCCAACAAAGTGGATGATATTCCAGGCCCACTCACGGATGCCAATTCCACACCAGAGAGCCAGCCAACTTCGTTGAAGGCTTACGGCACAAAACCATCCGAGGGCAGAACTGTACCAAAAACGAAAAAGTCAGTTCAGGATGAGTCATCAAACTCTATTCCGGATGAGGAGACCGGGGACAATCAAGAATCTTGGGACCGTGTTGAACCTCTACCAAAACGGTGAGCCAGAGTAGAATCGTAGTAGAAAAATGTATAATTATTAGAAGAAAAAAAAAATCCTCTCCCTCACAATTTTATTAACATTTTGTCTTTTTACACTTTTAGGATAAACAATGTAAACATGACAGTTGCTGCAAAGGACAGGCTCACGATCTACTTTCATGCGGTTTTGTCAAAGGATTTCAAACTTGAAGATGAAGACAGAATCTTTATCAGAGCTGGCAACCATATTGGGACATGGGAAGAGAACTTGACTGAGGTCTTTATATCTAAGTAAGTACATATTGTGTACTTTATTGCTCTTATATCTATGATATTGGCCTTTATTTATTGATGTTTGACTTTGAGTCAAAGGGAAAATTGTTATAATTTTTGTGTAGTGGTAATTATATATATATATATTTTTACTGTACCATATTTTTTTTATTCTTTTGTGTGCTATGTTTTGTCAATACTACTTTTTTTTTTAGTATTGGAGACCATGGATCTTTAGTTGAGGGAACATTTGAAACAACAAAAGAACACACCTTGGCTAAGATCATACCATACAAATATCTTGTCTACAAGGCCAAAAAGAAGAAAAATGAGTATGAATACATTTACAAATTGGATACAGAGCAACCTACAAATCGATGCTTGTTTGTGAAGTCCGGACTCCTCAATGAGGAAGGTAAGAGATGCAACAATTCTCTGTTCATTCACAAAAAATTATATTTTTACATGAAGTGCCTTTTTTAACTTTGTCCAATTAAACATGTGATTTATTTTTATGGGAAAGGGGACTGGCATCAGTATGATGACATCGTCTGTAAAGCACCATCCTATATACTCAGACGCTTGAAAAACGCTATTTGGTCTGAACAAAGGAATGTCGTCCAAGGCAAAGAGATTGCAGGAAACATCATGCTAGACACCATCTTTGACCTCCTTCGGAATTGGACTGACATCAACTTGAAGAATTTCCTCATCCAATTGAAACAGTTCTTTGACACTTATGCAAACCCATTTGTGTATGAGGACACGCACAAGAAGTGGAACTCTCTAGAATATGGAGAAAAAGAAGTATGGAAATTACTTCAGATTTATCATTTAAAAAAAAAGCTATCAAGGATTATTTGTGATATAATTATTTAATGTTAAGAGCCATATCAAAAAGTTTTAAATATGGAAGCATCTTTTTGTATTGGGTAAATGTTAATATATAAACTTTTGTGTTTTGATGCTCCTAAACTAGCGAGCAAGTCAAGATTGTTAAGCACAAATATATATTTTTATATGCGCTCAGTTTGTACTGGTAAATTAACCATCAAACCATACTTTTGCCTTTGCTTGAAATTCTCAGGTCCGAGTGATGATGAAGCAATTCATGCTCACAAAAGTGATTCCTCAGTTGGATAAAGACGGAGATGGGAAGATGGTTTTTGTCGAAGATCCCATGAGGGCAGCAGTAATCATGCTGCATGTGTGCCGACGTTATGGTATCAAACTGAGTGGAACAGAACATCATCGCCTCTGCCAAGCCCTGTGCTTTCCTAAGCTCAAAAAAGAAGAGTTTCTCCAGTATTGGGACAAATTGTCACTTGGTGTCTCTCGTCTTAAAGAGTAAGTAGTCTTATTTCTTTTATATCTTGAACACATACATTTAATTATAACAACCTTTTCAACTCGGCAGCACGCATCATTACTAGAACACCATCCTCTCACCACATCACCCCTATCCTTCACCAGCTTCATTGGCTCCCGGTTAATTCACGCATTCAATTTAAAATACTCCTCTACACCTTCAAAGCCATCCATAATCTTGCACCCACATATCTAACCGACCTCATTCAAACTGCCACTCCCTCCCGTGCACTCCGCTCCTCCTCCTCTGTTCACCTCACTGTCCCCTCTGCCCGTCTCACCACCATGAGGAGCAGAGCCTTCAGCCGCTCTGCTCCCCTGCTCTGGAATGCACTACCCCCTGACATCCGCAACACTGACTCCATATCACAGTTCAAATCAAAACTCACCTTTTCATATCTGCGTACCCCCCTGATCTTATCTTCCCACATCACCACATCACCGTCACCCATTGTCCGCCTTATTTTAACAGTTTGATGATTGTATTTATGTTCTGTACGGCGTCCTTGAGAGCTTTGAAATGCGCCTTAAAATAAAATGTATTATTATTATTATTATTAAGGATACATTTGAGCTTAAATGGAGGGAATGGATACATTTTCAATAACATAGGAGGAAGGATCTCCTGCATTAATCTGTGTTCTTGCTTTAGTACTTATTGTACTGGAACCATGACTGTTCTTTGTTTTAATTTGTTCAGTCTGCCAAATCTGCTGGTATCGCTGATGAATTCTATGAAATCAGAGAGACTACATCGGTGGATTTTGGTGCTTCCTCTTCTCCACCTCCTCCAGAGTACCTCCAAGCCTTTCCAGCCACTACCTCTCTCCAAGCCTGACCTACCTTGGACAGGTTTGGAGGGTAGCAGTTTCAACCAAGCCGACTGCAGCAGTCAAGACAGACAGTAAGTTGTTTTTCTAAATATTTATGTCAAATGGGTAGCTCAAAGACGACTTAAATTATTTACTAAAAGATAAAAGTCAAAAGATTAGCTTTCTTGTATATTCATATGACCTTCCGATTTTTAGGGCTTTACAAAACCTGATGAGCCATAATAAACATTTAGTGGAGATTGACCCACTGACTGCCCGATCCTGGATGTGTCTGATGCCCCTTGATCAACTGATTAAGTGCAGCATCATCACAGAGATGCAACTGTTGGACTTCCTTCATATCTTTTACAAAAAGACTTCTCTGGACATAACCTACAGCAATCACCAGGTGAAGCAAAAGCAACACATTTCCAGATATTATTTTACATGCTACTGTGAATAGTTTAATAGATTTTGAATTGTATTTTCACAGGATGTATCCGACATTCTCTCACATGTTCAACAGTATCTTATTGAGCACAAGTACAGGTGATTTACTTTAAAATAAACCATTGCATACATGTACAATTTGTCACTTCTGAGATGCTAATTGCCATCCACCTGTGTTCCTTGTCTATAACAGTTATTTTGGCGTAGCTTACGGCAGAGAGTGCGCCGCAGCATCTGTGAAATTGCTGGAGAAGTTCTGCAAAGGAGTCAAATATGCACAGTTTGGTCGGACCTACACGGATATTCCAGTGACGTGCTTGAATCTCGTCGCACTGGTTGCAGACTTCCGGGACCAGAACCAGGTTTGTGTGATTCTCTCAGCTGGATCTCCCAACATCTAAGCTTGCAGATGTCATGAGTGTTGATCCTTTTCAAAGGTGGCTCAAGATGGGACAAATGACGAGCAGTATGCGAAAGACTTGGAACTGTTAATTCAAGCAATGTCCATCATGAGAGGCTGGATCAGTCAGACCTTCAAGAATACTTCTTTCCTTTCACGCAATAGTTCTGAGAATGAAAAAGTGAGTACCCCCAAAATATTTCTAAGCTGAGGTCTGTACTATTTATTTTTATTTTTTGTTTTGTTTGTTAGATATGGCATTTTAATGATTGATCATTTACAGATGTGGGAAAACGTAATCTCGCTCAATTTAAAAAATGAAGATTTTAAAATGGATTGGAGGAAGACATTCTCAATGGATTTGGAGGGCACATTCCAGAAGGTATCCACCACAATTATTCCAAATTTGATTTTCATGGTGACATCCAAAATGTTAACATGTTTGTATGGCTTTAGGAATCAGCACTTGATCAAATTGAGTTCTACTGCTCAAAGACCGAAGAACTCAGTCATTCTCATCCAAATGTGGCTGCTGTTATCGAGAAGTGTGCTCTAGAGGCGGTCACCTCACTGTGCAAGGTATTTTTTTAAATCTAATACATCTTAAAGCTGAATATTCAATCCTGATGTATCGTTGGTTATGGTGAATGGATATCATTAGCTTTTTTGTATGTGGATATGTGTACATGTTGTATCATATTAGGCAATTGTCAATGGGTAGTGGAAGTGTGTGGTAATACAGTATCCAATATATAAAATAGGTAATGCATGCCATTTTGTTTTTTTCACAAACAGGAAAAGCAGGAGGGGACACTGTTTGCAAAATTAAAAATCAGCTGGAATTTTGGAAAACTCATTTCAGCCATCATTCAGAAGTCATGGCCAAAGAACAGCCAAGTAAGGAATCAGGATGAAGAGGTTTTTCGACACATCCTGTCTTGGACGGCTGCCAAAGATGTTTTCAAACTACATGGTAAACAAGACTTCAAATGCACACTTAACTCAAATTTGTTTGTATCCAAATGTACCATTTAAAAATACATGACATGTATATATTCTTACTGGTGCTTTGTGTGTTAATATGAAGTTTAATATACAGGTTGATTTTAACTCTGGGGGGAAAAAAACGCATCATATTTTGTCTTTACAGGGGCAAATGAGAAGCTGATTGAGAAGCTCACAGAAGAGGCTAGAGAAAGAATGGCAATAGCAATATCCACCTTCACAGCCATCACCGATCAGCTGGTCAAGGGAAACATTAAGATCAACCTGCTCAAGTTCCTCTTGGAAAGACGCCATGCCTTCTTAGAATTGTTGAAAATTGGTATATCATATTTTACAAACTGAAATCTGTGTAATTTAATCATTTCACATTGAGCATGATAAAAACGTATAGCCGGTGATATTATTTCAAGAATTGTTTTACAGACATGGTAAAAGGGTGTGGGTCGGCTTAGCTCAGGAGGTAGAGCAGGTTGACTTGTAACTGGAAGGTTACTAGTTTGATCCCCGGCTCCTCCTAGTGTCGATGTGTCCCTGAGCAAGACACTTAACCCTAACTGCTCCTAACGAGCTGGCTGTCGCCTTGCATGGTTGACTCCGCCGTCGGTGTGTATTAACCGTTATAAGTCGCTTTGGATAAAAGCCCTAAATGTAAATGTGTGATTTGACATTCACAGATTGTCTCGCCGAGGATCCTCTGTATCAGGACGAGGATAGAATGTATACGTTGTTAAGGCGTAGAGATGCTGAGATGACAGCTGTGTACATCGAAAAGGATCTGGTCGATGTTGTTGTGAAAATGAGCCACAAACTGGAAGAACATATGACAGGTATGCGTGTCGCGTGAGTTTATTGTTATTATTTTACCCACCGCCCATTCAATAACACCCCACTAACTAACAATTAAAAATATTAAATCCCAATAACAGTTAATGTCGGTACCTTGGAAGCAAGCCAACAGATCAGCATTGAGACCATGAGCCTTGACAATTTCATGGAGGTTCACACATTCGACCAGCAGTCCCCCGTAATGGCTGGTGTGGTAACGTACTTCAATCTTGACGACAAAATCAGGGAAATGGCTGTGGTCCTGAACACCTACAGAGACAGCTACTTGTTCAAAGGTTGCTGGAAAAGGCAGGCGAGACTATATGTAGGCCCTGAGGGAACTGGTGTCGCTAATATTATGGCCACACCGATCATGATACATGATGACATATTCCAGCCCTGTTATGAGAAGTACCAAGACATGTATCGTTGCCTGATGGATGGCAGCATAAAGCTCAGGGAGGTTGACACACTCTTCAAAGATTACACCGGGAAGTACAACGAACTTGAGCAGGACTTTGACATGATGTGCAGAGTGGACCCTTCAAATGACAAACAGTGGATCAAGCAGAGGGCTCTGCAGATTCAGCAGTACCACGAACTTCATCTTGCCGTGGAATCAGCTCAAGCGATCATGCTTGTCAAGGAGACACTGTGTCTTCAAGGTGACTTCAGTGTCCTGCAGACATTGCTGGAAGTTGTAAGTCACCGTTATCCCACCTCAAACCTGTTCTTTTAAAGATAATTGCTTGTATTAATATTGAGCATGCATTTACCATTTAGTAATGTATCAAACATATAACAAGAACACTAATAACTATAACAATAATATAGATTGTAATATTAATAATAATGAATACATAATGGCCATCAGCTTGATCAACATATTGCATTCAACTCTTATTTCAACTTTTACACTATTTTGTTCTCTTTAGACGAATGAAGCCTTTAAAGAAGAACCCCTCAATCGAATTGACGATAACTTAAATCAGGCCAAGATGGTTCTTGTGGACATCAATTCTTCACGCAGACACTGTCTACAACAGTTGGGACACAGAGGACTATTTGTCCATTGGGTAAAGGAAGCCCTCGAAGGTAATATTTGTTGCTGACCAATCATGTATTCCAATGTTGTGTATGTGTTCCAATGTTGTGTATGTGTTCCAATGTCCAATGTTGTGTTGTGTTCCAATGTTCTAATATTCATGAGTATTGATCAAGAAAACCCTTGCATTTGTGATGAAACAAACTGTCATTATTTTTAGACATCAATGAACTGAAGGTGTTTGTTGACCTGGCCTCCATTTCCGCTGGAGAGAATGACTTGGATGTGGATCGGGTAGCTTGCTTTCACGATGCAGTCCTTGGCTACTCGCCAATGCTGTACAACCTCAAGAAGGACTCAGGGTTTCAGACCTTCAAGGATGTGCTCAAGAAACTCTGGAGAGCTTTGGAGAATGACAGTGACTTGCCAAAGAAACTGGTAGGATAAGATAATCTCCACTATAGGTTGGATTTCAATATTTTATGTGTGTACAAAACCTTTAAGCATGCTGTTATGTGTTTCAGGTCGACACTGCACGCCACCTGGAATGGCTTAAGACGGTGAAGGAGAGTCATGGCTCAGTGGAACTCTCCTCGCTTTCTTTAGCATCCTCCATCAACACCAAGGGCACCTATGTGATCAGCGCACGTAACGTAAAGAGGGTAAGTAACTGATTGCTGCTGATCTTAATGCAGCCTTATAATTTGTCACTAATGTTTATGAGGCTATTATTGGTACAACATATTATTTTTAACAGTATGTACTACAACCAGAAAGTAATGTTTTGTTGTTTTTTTAGGAACTAAATCACTGGTAGCGTAACTAACAGCAGACTTTTATATTTAAAAAAATGTCAACATGCTCCGGAATCTCAAATCCTAAAAATGTCCTTGTTGACGACACTTTTCCCACCTTAGGACCTCTTTTAGGAAGGAATTAGAGGTGCATGTTGGCAGTATATGTCGTCTCTACATGCATGTCACATTTCCTTTTGGAAGGCAGTAACATGGTGTCTTCTTCTATTGCAGTTGAGCCTTGACACGGCCTTGAAGCTGCGGATTCCAGAGGAGCACGATGAGGGAGAGGAGCTGCGCTGGTACACGCTGGAAGACCTACGGGAGCTCCAGAACAAACTCATGCTCATGTCTGGGAAAGGAGACCAGGGCCAACATGAGGTGGACCACTTTGCAGAGGCAGGTCTACATGTGTTTGGCTTTCTCCGCTGTGCACATGTGCTCGCACAGAAAGATGCAATAAATGTTTATAGCATTTTTTTTATTAATAATGCAGTAAAAAGTGCAGGTTTAAGTTAAGTACTAATAATTATTACTACTACTAAATGTATTCATTTGTATTTCTCTCCTCAGGTCTTTGCCAATGTTCAAAGACTAGCTGAGGCTTTCATTGCTTTGTACATAGCTGGGAACCCTTTATTCAGAAGCTGGGAAGCGTACATCAATTGCAGCTTCAGCAATGAAGGGTCCAGTATCATTATTGACTTCAACCTTGGCAATGTGGCTGATGTCATTGTCGTGGATGGAAAAATTGACATTCAGCTTCCAGAGTTGTGCAAGAAAATTGAGAAGTGCCTCGATTATTGGAAGGACTTTGTGGACAAACAAAGATCCCAACATTACTACCTAAACTATTACACAGCAGAACAGATTGTATACCTGTGCAGTAAGCTATCTCCACAAAATGTGGCTGATTTGGAGGTTGAGGTTTTAATGATGCTCTCTTTTGTCAAGCCAAATTGTACAGCAGCAGATTTGAGAGAGGTCTGGCATGCACTCCAGTACGAAATCCTCACCGACCAAGAAGAGCCAAACCAAGACATTGAATTTAACACTTTTGTGCCAGAACATTTGATCAGGGATTCTTCAATCTCAGGGGACTCGGTGCTTCTCGTGGAAAAGACCAATTGTTCCCAAAAATTTGATTTACTCTGGAACAGTTACATGAAGGACATGAAGAATTTTCTTCCACATATTCTCGATATAAAAGGCCTTGGTAAATTATTGGAGAAACTGGCCAACAAGCAAAGTATAGGGAATTCATTCATAACAAGAGAGATGCCTAATGGCCTGACTCCTGGGAATCCCAACCTCATTGTTTGCTCACAGGAAGAGGTCTTCAACACTTGCCTCTCCATTTACATGAGCAATGAAAAAGAGGCGTTGCCCACTTATGACGAAGTCCTACTCTGCAACACTTCGACATCTTATGAACAAGTGGAGCTGTTCCTGAGACGCTGTCTCACCCCTGGCTACAGCGGACAAAAGATCTACACTCTGCTCTACGGTGACCTTCTGACCTACGACGTGAGCTCCAAAGTCGAGAGTTTCTTCCAGCGAATGAAAATGCAAAGGAGAGAAGATTACAGACTAGTCATGGTCTGCAGTTCCGAGCGGGAACATGCATATATTCCCTCAGCCTTCAGTCAATACCGCTTGCACATGGTCCCTAAGGAGCCAACAGACAGGATTCAGAGTTACCTGAGCAGACACTATAGTGTCCCCGCAGATGAGTGCAGCGCCGCATCTGTGTTCAGAGACCGACTCTCTGTTGGAGTTGTGTCATCGGAAAGAGCTGGCGTGGGTGAGTACCCGTGTCTTTGTGGCAGTCCCCATATCTGCCAATACTTTAGCTGACTCTATATTGAAGAACTCCTTTCTGTCACTTCAGGTAAATCCCTCTATGTGAAGAGACTACATGGGAAACTGAAGAGATCGAGCAAAAAGCCATCAGTGTTAAAATGCATTCGCTTGATTGAACCAAAGGTGGACGAGAATGCCATCCTCCAGTCTCTGCTGGAAAGCACCAATAAAAGAGATTTGACAATTTTCCATTTAGATGTCACGTCATCGGTAAGTAGCCTTTTGTTTAAAAATAGATCAACTTTAATTGAATGTATTAAATTAAATACATTTTCTAATATTTTAATTGTACTGTCTTCACAAAGGTCCGGAAAGGCCTTCACGACTTTCTATTTAAACTGCTGATCCTTCGTTATCTGATGGACTCTGAGGGAATGATGTGGAAGTGTTGCAACAAGCAGTTGTATCTCATTGAAATCTTGAAATCAACAATGAAACTTCCCAGCAATTTTTCACGTCAGGTAAGGTTTATAAAAAGTGCTACATATATCTTCCTGTTATTGTTATGTTAGTCTCACATTTTGTACTTTTGTTTTTCATGTATAGAGCCAAACTACGAACAGCTCGTTCATAGATTGGTTTCCAAACATCTTCTGCCGACCACCTAAAGAAGTGTTGATGCTAGAGATGAAGAAGAACGAGGTTCCTGCCCTCTTCAACCTTGACGAGCCACTGATGGATGATGAAGAATTCAGGAGTGAAGGCTTCCAAAGGCCATACCAGTACCTCATGCAATTCCATAACCACAGAGATCTCGACACCTTCAAATACAATGCCGTTGAAGGGTCACATGTGGAGTGTCTTCAAATGCTCCTCATGTTCTGTGGCATCATGGACCCCTCATGGGCAGAGATCAGAAACTTTGCCTGGTTTCTAAACCTCCAGCTAAAAGACTGTGAGACATCAGTTTTTTGCGACGTCAATTTAGTTGGTGACACTCTAAGAGGATTCAAGACCTTTGTTGTTGACTTCATGATTCTAATGGCTAAGGACTTTGCCACACCATCACTCAGCATTTCTGACCAGAGTCCTGGGAGACTTTCGTTTGACCGGAGTGGCCTGCGTGATGAGGATTTGGCCCCTTTTCTGATCAGGAAGCGATGGGAGTCAGAATCACACCCGTACATCTTCTTCAACGGTGACCATGTCTCCATGACCTTCATTGGCTTCCATCTTCAGCCTAATGTCAATAACTCTGTGGATGCCATCGACCCCTCTTCCAAGAGGATAATAAAAAAAGACATCATGACTAAGGAGCTGTTTGACGGCCTAACGTTACAGAGAGTTCCGTTCAATATCAACTTTGATCAACTACCGAGAGGGGAAAAGATTGAGAGAATCTGCCATGTCCTTGGAATCCAGTGGCCCCTTGATCCTGACGAAACATATGAGCTCACAACTGACAACATCCTCAAGATTTTGGCAATCCACATGCGATTCAGATGTGGCATCCCTGTCATTATTATGGGTGAGACAGGTTGCGGCAAGACTAGGCTCATCAAATATCTGTGTGAATTGCAAAGATGTGGAGTGGCTACCGAGAACATGAAACTGGTCAAAGTCCATGGAGGAACAAGTTCAGATATAATCTACACCAAAGTCAGAGAAGCTGAAGCGATATCTTTGACAAACAAAGAAAACTATGGCTTTGATTCTGTCCTGTTCTTTGATGAGGCAAACACAACAGAGGCTATCAGCAGCATCAAGGAGATCATTTGTGACCATACAGTGAAAGGTGAAAGTTTGACACTCAACTGTGGATTACAAATAATAGCAGCATGCAACCCTTATCGAAAACACACAGAGGAAATTATTACAAAACTAGAGTCTGCTGGCCTTGGTTATCGAGTCCGAGCTGAAGAGACGGATGAAAAGCTTGGTTCCATCCCACTCCGCCAATTAGTTTACAGAGTTCAGGCCTTGCCACCAAGTATGATTCCTCTGGTATGGGATTTTGGACAACTCAATGACAACACAGAGGAAATGTACATTCAACAGATTGTGCAGAGAGTAGTTGGACTCAAAGCAATCAGAGGTGCATACATCAAGATCATCACAGATGTCCTTGCAGCTTCTCAGAGATATATGCGAAAAAGAAAAGATGAGTGCAGCTTCGTCAGTCTGCGGGATGTGGAGCGCTGCATGCAAGCCTTCATGTGGTTCTATGAGAACCACGTCATGTTCTTCACTGAACTTGAACAATTTGAGCAAAAACAACTGAAGAATGACGTAAACCAGAGAGACAAAAAGGTTCGAGACCCTGTGCTCTGGTCTCTGATCATGGCCGCAGGGGTCTGCTACCATGCCTGCTTGGAAAACAAAGACAAATACAGACAGAAAATCTGTAAAAAGATGAACTGCAACCCCTTCAGAGTAATGCAGGAAATCTCACTTATGCAGGATCTACTTTTAAGTGGGGTGCCTATGGGTGACACAATTGCAAAAAACAGTGCACTCAAAGAGAATGTCTTCATGATGGTCCTATGCATTGAACTTAGGATTCCCTTATTTTTGGTTGGAAAGCCTGGAAGTTCAAAATCTCTCTCTAAAACTCTTGTGGCAGATGCAATGCAAGGCCAAGCTGCTCACAGTGAGCTCTTCAAAAAGTTGAAACAAATCCATTTGGTGTCCTTCCAGTGCAGCCCCCATTCAACCCCAGAGGGCATCATTAACACATTCAAGCAATGTGGTCGTTTCCAAGAAGGCAAGAACCTAGATGAGTACATTTCTGTTGTGGTATTGGATGAAATTGGATTGGCCGAAGACTCTCCTAAAATGCCACTTAAAACACTTCATCCTTTACTAGAGGAAGGGTGCATTGATGATGAACCACTGCCTCACAAGAAAGTTGGCTTTATCGGCATCTCCAACTGGGCTCTAGACCCTGCAAAGATGAACAGAGGTATCTTTGTCTCCCGTGGTGACCCTGATGAGAAAGAGCTCCTTGAGAGTGCTAAAGGCATATGCTCATCTGATGCAATGCTCCTGGAGGCAGTAAGAGATCTCTTCCAGCCGTTTGCCAGGGCCTACTTGAATGTCTGCCGAAAACAAGGAAAGGGCTTCTTTGGTCTTCGTGACTACTACAGCTTGGTCAAGATGATTTTTGCAATGGCCAAAGGCACTCAAAAGAAGCCAAGTGAGGTGAAAATTGTTGAGGCAGTGTTGAGGAACTTCAGTGGCAAAGACGACGTAGTCTCTGTTTTCACTGCTGAGCTTAAAATCACACCCAATCTTGAGAGCATTGATATGACTGACCTTGTGAGACAGAACATTTTGGCGAATGGACAGGAAGATTGCAGGTACTTGCTGGTTCTAACTAAGAATTATGCTGCCCTGCAGATCTTGCAGCAAACTTTCTTTGCCGAAAACAAACAGCCTGAAATAATCTTTGGCTCCAGCTTCCCTAAAGATCAAGAGTACACCCAAATATGTCGCAACATCAACCGAGTGAAGATCTGCATGGAAACGGGGCGCACCGTGATCCTCCTGAACTTGCAGAACCTTTACGAAAGTCTTTATGACGCTCTCAACCAGTACTACGTCTACCTCGGAGGACAAAAATACGTAGATCTTGGACTTGGAACCCACCGCGTCAAATGCAGGGTGCATCAGGACTTCAGACTCATCGTCATCGAGGAAAAGGAGGTTGTCTACAAGCAGTTCCCAATACCACTCATCAACCGGCTGGAGAAGCACTACCTGGACATTCATACTGTCCTCAAGAAGGAGCAGAAGAGTACTGTGAAGAAGTTGGAAAAATGGGTGGAGCAGTTTTTTTCTCTCAGCAAACAGCACACAGTGGGGCCTCAGACGTACAAATACCAAGCACCGGATGTCTTCATCGGCTACCACTCAGACTCATGTGCTTCAGTGATTCTTCAGGTGATTGAAAAATGCAGGCAGGAATTGGAAACCTCTGAAGCAGACATACTGCAAGCATCTAAACTGGTGCTGCTGAACTGCGCCACACCTGACTCCATAGTGCGTCTGGATTGCACAATGCTCCCCAAGGCCGAAAGCGAAAGACTGTCTCAAGTCTACTTTGAAGAGCAAAACTCCAGTTGTTTGGCTGACTTCATTTTTTCTCACATGAACCAGGATACCCATTGGCATGCCTCCTTCACTGAGGTAATATCATTTTTTTTCAAGTGCATTATTTATTATAATGCAAACTCATCGATACATTTTTGCTAATTCCAAATGATATTTGCAGGTGACTACTTTCTCCAGGCTCCTCACAGCCTCAGACTTGGAACAACTGGAGCAGCTACCTCATGCTGTGGAGCTGCTATCCCTGCAGCAGTTTGAAACAGAGCAGTCTTTCCTCAAAAAGATCAGGTTTGTATTGATTTTCACCTTTAGTCTTCAATCCTTTCGATTTCTTTAAGAGGGGGAGGGGGTGATCTGGTGACGATCTGATCTTCTGAGGAGAATTGTATGATCTGTATTGTGTGGTGAATATAGGCTTTTCTTCACAACTCAAAATGGAGGAAACCGTGGTTTTGGCAACAAGATCCTCATCATTCAGAGTGATTTTGATGAAGCATCTCACAGTGCACATCTTATTGCATCTGCAAAGTAGGTCAAGTCTATATTTCTTAATTATTATTGTTAATATTTTAACATCATTTTGAACTAAGGAATTTTGCTGGTCATTGCCAGGTACTCATCTCTGAATGAAATGAACAAGATCAAACAAGATATTATGGAGAACAATATATTTGTCTACTTTATCACCAAACTGCCAAGGATTGAAGGGGGGACTTCTTACGTTGGCTTTCATGGAGGTGAGGGGGTTACAAAACAAAACACTTGTTTCATTATCATACAATTTTAAATACACCCTAGGAGTGCTAGTTTGAGCTGTTTCATTCTTCGAAGGGCCATGGAAATCGGTTCATATCGATGACCTGCGGAAATCTGAGGATATCGTATCAGATATCAAGGCTCTGCGAAACCTGACAATCAGTGAACTGTTTGACGAAAACCGAACTATGCCTGAAGGTAAAAATGTGCGATACTTGTATACCTTTCGCCATTCTTTATTTTTTTTTCTTCAATAACGCATGACATGTTTTGATTGTTCACAGCTATGGAGCAAGATGATATGTATTCTGATGGATTCCAACACATCACAGAAGTTGGAAACCAAGTTGTAAGTTAATATTCGATGTACAGTGGTATTCAGGGGCAGGGCACAAACACTCAATATTGACCACACCCTCCCTATTCCCTGGGTTTATTCCCGTTGTCTTTAAACTTCTGTTTTTTGTTCACCGGCCTTCCTTCCTACCTACCTGCTGTAGGGATGGGACTACGTGCTGGACACCACAGCTCTGGTACGTAGCTGTGTGCAGAGTGCAGTGGGCCTGCTGAGGGACCAAGTGGAAAACGGCTACCGCAGTACTAAAAGAGTGGAAATCTTACTGACCCTTCTCAACGACAACAAAGACTTCAGAGGTTGAACTTACTATGCAGCCTCTTTAGATTCAGTTTATACATGCAGACTTCTGTGCAAACACTAACCTATAATCATTTTGGTGGATGTTTTAGGCGAATTTCTTAGGATTTTGAAGAGGCGCCTTCACTCCTTGTTGTTGACCCAGGATGGCAACCCTCATTCGTTTATCAAAAGCAACTGGGTGATAAAGGAGGCCTCAAATATTGATGCCTTACAGGAAGGGGGAACATTCAGGTCAGTCACGGGTATTTGTCTGTCATTTATCATTTAAAAATCACTCAATGGGCTTTGAAGGCCCGGATACATTTGTAATTAAGGTTAGTACCACTTAAACAATGCACCCATTCTGGTTTTGTACAGCGAATGAACAATGTATAATGGTATGCACCATACAGTTGAAACGGAACCAAGGAGCTAAAGCCTGCTTTTAAAACAGCCATTCTAACCTGTTGGGCTTTACAGGCACACACTATGGAAGCGTATCCAGGCGGTTGTCATTCCTTACCTAGCCCAGCTGGTCTCTGTCATTGACCGAGATCAAAATCTGGACATTCTGCTTGACACTAACTGCAATGAGCCTCTCAAGACGTTGTGGCTTGACATCTTTGGCACGGAGAAGCTGTTGGAAGTGCCATCGCTGACTATTGATCTCAAGTAAGTGCTTCCAGTCATGCAAAAGTAATCATGGTTTGCATAGTGTTTTTATATAATATCTTTGCATTTTAGGGGAACATATTGTGTACATGTGTATATGATGCTCTCTCTGTCACAGCTCTGCGACCAGGACCATCCTGGTGCAAAACTGCTTTGCTCTAGACAAGAACATCAGCTGCATCATGCCCTTCAGCTGGAGGATAAAGGACTACCTGGAAGAGCTCTGGGTTTATGCTCTCCAGCATGAAGGTACCATCATACAGCACACAAAATGTCCATGTTAATTGTTCAGGCGGACAGGTCGGTCTCCACAAGCCAATCCTGACTAACCTTGGTGTTTGTGGACAGGCCAAACACAGAGTCAGTTTGACGAGTTCTTCTGGAAGACTCCCCTCGGCCGAATCATCGCCAAAGCAAGCCCGGAGATGCAGTCCGAGTTTTTCCAGCGATACCTACAGGACTTCATCTCCATGACGATGAATGTCAGATCCCAGGAAAACCTTCAGGTTGTCCTCCCTTACCATGGCCACATTTTAATTTCCTTTAAGGTTGCTTGAAGCTCTTGAAGTATTAAGACTCTGCTCTTCTACTGTCCTCTGATTTAGATCCTTCGCAGAGCATTAAACTGCTGTGTGAATGAGATGCAGTCGCAGACAATGGAGACTCATAAGGAAGGGACCTCTCTTCCCTGGGTCCATGCTGCCTACTACGAGTTTAAGAACCGACTGCAGAACTTTGCCAGGATGGTCAACCTCGAGCCTAGGATTACCAAGATCCTCCTGAACCAGCAAGCTCAGGAAGGGGTAGAGTTGGTACGTCCAAATGACTTACCTTGTTTTTCTATGCCCTCAAAGCACGATTTGGTTCCATGCTTGTGATATATGGGCCCTTGCAATTGGACTTCCGGATGTTGGTTTGATCCGTTTCTTCCCCGCTCCAAGGTTCTTGATATCTATGCTGCAATCGCCTGTGTTGAGTCTCTGGAACCCACGCAACTGGAAACTGACGGCCAGAGGCAAGCCTGGCTGAGGCAGGTGAAAAAGCTCCAGGTTCCCATTGAGTTGATATGCTCTCAAGACAGCGTGAGGCACTATGGAGACATGAGCAAGACAATGGTTTGCATCGTTCGGTAAGTGTGGCTTAATGATGTCATTTAGGAGGCATATGTTGTTTCTTAGAGAACGAATTTGGTCTGTAATGCGAGTTCACATGTTGATCTGTTTTGAACAGTAATACTGACTATGGTTATTAATGTTGGATGGTGGTCTTGACAGAGTTGTTACTTCATTATGTTCTTTGGTTTAGGAATGGGTGGAACCGCATTTTTACCATGTCGCTGTTTGTGGAGCACATGTTGCTGGGAGATGAGGAGACTGAGATGAATCTGAAGCCTTTGGTTCTGGACCAAATGAGAGTTCTTGGACAGGTAAGTGTCGACTGAACATACAGACATTCATTTGACTCCTTTTTTAATAGGATCACTTCATGTGATAATCCCATGAAATCCCATTTGGTAACATACATTGTCATTGTTCTTCTTCCAAGATCCTGGAGAGGAATTCAGACCTCAAAGAGCAGCGGGCATTTGAGGAGGTGATTGGTGTACTCAAAGCCTGCAAAGATAAAGTGGTAAAGAGCATCTTCAGGTATGGACTCATCTTGCACTTTCTTGTACTGCATGGACTAGCCCTGTATTGTTCTAGGACATTGGGTCTGAGACACTTCCTCTGCTTTCTCAGGTTTGGCCTCCAACTATGCCCTGTGTGCATGATGGACCCTCAAGATCCCCTCAGCCTGCCGTGCGACCACATCTACTGTGTGGCCTGCATCAAACATTGGCTGGGCCCTGGCCAGATGTACTGTCCATTCTGCATGCAGCCTGTTCCTGACGACTTCTCCACAACGCCTTCCGAGGAATTAAGGTATGATCATGTTTAGAAGACGCATAAGGGCTTCACCTACTGCAAATGTTGGTCATGGATTTCCCTAACCCTAGCCCTATCTGTGAACCCTTAATCATGCCTTATACTACAACTAAACTGCTCTGTCATTATTCTCCTGTTTAGGATTCAAATCAATCAACATGCCAAGTTCAGGAAGCGGTGCAATGCTTTCTTCATAGACCTGGTTTCCACCATGTGTTTCAAGGACAACGCCCCGCCATGTTCTGCCATCATCCTCCATCTGCTGTCATTCCTCATGGTGGATGCCAAACCCCTCAAGATATTTAGAGGTAACTCAGGGCCAGCTGTTTCTCATCTAATATCTTGGGTGTAGGATACTCTAGTGGCTAGGTTGTTCCTGCATTATCCCTTAAAGGGATGCACCAGGATATCTGTAAATTGCCTTTGCCTGTCTTATCCAGATTCAGACGAGTTGTTTAATTCCAAATTCATCATTGTGCATCCAAAAGGGGAGTTTGCTGGGTTAGACTTTACTTTCTGTTAGCCGCTACCATTGTTGCAGAGGTACAGTAGCCTAGCTCCTGTTCATGTGAGGAAAACACTTTTTAAACTTTTAATTAATTTCAAATGTTAATTACTTTCCAATGGGTGTTATACACCCAGCTGTAAAGGTTTTGGGTTCAATCCCCCATGTCCATGGTCTACTTGTAAACATCCTTGAGCAAGATGCCTAACCCCGACCTGCCCCTGAGAGTCACTCTGGATAATACAATCGCTGTGGGTGTCTGAGAAGATCCTGCATCCTCTTTTTTTAAATTTTCCATTTATTCATTTTGATGATGTCCTTTCGCCCAGGGGATCGACACATTTTGACCAAGGTCCTCTCACCGTTTGACGAGCCTGTGGACAAAAACCCAGTGGTGCGCTCCTTTGTGCTCAAACTGCTGCTGAAGTTCAGGTGAGTCGAGGAGGAGTCCTCGTCTGTCTACATCGTTGAGCAAAGCAGCCAATCAGATGAATTTCAACGTTGTTGTTTGATATAATCCATAACATCTTTTAACTGTTTTTCTATAGCTTTGAGCAGGTGAAAGGCTATCTGCAGAAGCATCTGACAGAAGTGGAGCAAAGCATCATCTTGGAACAGACTGATAAAACCGAACTGTACTCCATGTACATTAACTGCCTGGAGGTATGGATGAAGGCATACGTATGCTTTGAATTGTTTCACCTTGGTTTTTATTTTTGCTTGTTTGTAAGCTTTTCGATCAATATTTGTTTTGATTTTAAAATTATTTGCTGTACAACCCCAATAGGATTCCCACATACATTGTGATAGGAGCCTATTTCACAAAGCAGTATACAGTATTCCCCCAATTTTGTCCCTGTAGGACTCCATGTTTGAGCGGACGCAGTTCCGTTCCGGTGCCGAGCAACAGGCCTACCTGCAGGACGAGAGGGCCTTTCTGTCCAGCTATACCCGTGCAGCGTGCCCAGACAGCGCCACTGTAGAGCACCTGCAGCAGGTGGCCCGGGTGCGCATGGGCCTGGACATGGCTGCCAATCTGCTGGTACAACAAATTGAAGGTGTGTGATCGCATGCATACCAAAATAAAAGTCTTGCGTAACATCAAATTGTTTTCTTCCGTCAATCTGAATGTTTTTTGTTGTTTTTGTTTTTTTATTTATTTTGGCTTAAGTTTGCCTTTTTGTGTTAACATTATCGCAATCAGTTGATTGCAAAACTGCATAATCTTGTACACTCTTTACTCTGCCGTCATGCCTTAATTTGCCACACCACATTTGTCAGCGCACAGCTGCCTGGCTTGACACCTGCAATTGGCATCCCTTTGTCCTAAATCAAGAACTTACTTTTGAGTCGAATCGTGACCCCAAGAATGAAAAAGTCTTAAGATACCAAAAGATTCACCCCCCTAATCAGTCTCATGTATTATGCTGACGTTCCCTCTTCAATGTTTTGCACATAAGGAGCCCCACGTGAAGGCCAGGCTGCGATCACAGCCTTCCTGGCCGCCGTGGTGCAGCTGTGTAGTCAGAGTAACAACGACTGGTTCCGCGTCTACCTGATCCGCAAGATCTGCACTCAACATGGTCTGGAGTTTGTCCAGAGTCTCCTCAAAGTGGAGGGTCTGCGCTGGGTCTTCCCTGAAGAGGTTCTTCAACAGGTACTGCTCTCTGACCTTCGACCATGCTCAGTTTTTTTGTCCTCCCACTGGGAGAAAAGTATTTCCACATATTCTCATTATTCGTTGTTCATTCCTAGCCAGGCATTTTTTTATCCAATCTGTTTGTCATTTTACATTTCCTCATATAAAGCATGAGGAGCCGTTTGCAAGCCGTTCTTATTCAGAGTGATCCATCCCATTTTGTCCGACTGTAAATGCTGTTTTACTTGGAAACGCATCATAATGATATGACACACTCAATGCTATCTCACGTTGTCTCTTGAAGGGTGAAGAAGGCAGCACCATTGATCATTTCCTCGTGTGTGGAGAGGACTACAAGACTATTCGCGATGCTGTGGCTACGGTGCTGATGGAGGGCAGAGTGGACGTGCTGGATAAAGCGTACGAGGTAACCTAGCATCGCTGAAGCGGTGTCACCCCTCATGTCAACTACTTTGCTCTCTGGAAACATTTCTTGTCTCTCTCTTTTTAGACGTGCAAGTGCTTGCCACAAAAGAAGGCGGTGTATCTTCTGTTGGCCCTCTTCAGAGAAGTCACCTCTCTCTACGGAAATGCCAACGGTAGTCGCCACCCCACACCCGAGGTACACCCTTTCATCACGACCATAAGCCATGCCCTCCTTGCTTCTTCTTTGCTTCTGTGTTCCTGTGTCTCATTGTACACATTTCCCGTCCAGCAATGCCGAGTCTTGGTGACTCACATCGATGCTTGCGGACTCCTGGTTCGCGCAGAGTCGAAGAACTTTGCCAAGGCCTTGGTGGCTAACCGTCTGGGGGCCTTGGGCGCTATACCTGGGGCCCCCGGGGGCCACACTGCGGTGGTGGAGCTGACGGTCCACATGGCTTCGGTCTTGCTCTGCGCCAACCAGCGGATTCTCGTTCCCCTTCAGAACCTGGGACTGTCAGCAGGGAACATGCAAGTGAGTGCATTAGCCATCCACCCTCTAGTGCATCTTGCTAATCTGTGTGCAGTAAAGACATTATTTAAATAATAATATAATGAATACATTTTATTTTTGTATTAAGTATTGGTTGATGTATGCAAATATATTAACGTATTCATTGTGAACTATATTAATCTTTGTATTACTGTCTTTGTCTCAACCTTTTCTTGGTGCAGCGAGCCTTCTTGCCCACCATGCCAGACGACATGTTGTTTGTAGCTCAACAGGCCATGGGACCGGTGCATTGGTATTGTAAGTCAAAGACATGAGCTCCACACTCATGTGTACATGGGTGTCAGTTAAAGACCTTAATTCAGTGTGTTTTTTTCCCCTTTCCCAACAGATTGTCCAAATAACCACCCCTGCACCATCGGAGAGGTGTGTACAGCTCAGGCTTGTTTGTTTCTAACCACACACCCTAAAAATGCACCTCTGTTCAGACTGTGTTCTCAGATCCCTCCAAGCAGCAGGGAAATGCAAAGCAAAACATCTTACTGGGTTTTTTCGGCCGCTCATCATGGCTTTCGCTACCTCTTGTAGTGTGGTCAACCCATGGAAAGAAGCCGTTGTCCGGACTGTGGTGCTGAAATCGGAGGAGACCAGCACAGACCTGTGGCTGGTTTCACTCACGCTCAACTGCAGTAAGTGCAACATACTAATGCTAGTGTGTGTGTGTGTGTGTGTGTGTGTGTGTGTGTGTGTGTGTGTGTGTGTGTGTGTGTGTGTGTGTGTGTGTGTGTGTGTGTGTGTGTGTGTGTGTGTGTGTGTGTGTGTGTGTGTGAGATAAACGAACGCCTTAGGATCCTATCAGCACCAAAACATAAACAATCCGTCTCCTTCGGTGGCCTAACAAGACCTGCATGCATGCATTCGTGATTCTGAGCATGGGTGGCGCGTGGGGAAGTCTCCCATATGTACTAGTACTGTAGTACTGTAATAGACTACTTAACAGTTTATTCGGGGCTTCCTGCGTCTTCCCCCAGGGGCGACCGCACCCAGACGGGCCACGTCCTCGGGGACCCGGCGCGCAGGGACAACCCGGACACCCTGGACACCAAGAACATGTCCCCGGGGCCCTTCACCCTGGTGCGCATACTCACCCACATGGCCATGCTGTTGGGAGCCAGCATCAACCAACAGGTACTGTGCCCCGCCTCCAACCACATGCAGGGGTTCAAACACAGGCCTGTGGGATCAGGTAGACAGTACTTCATGCGCACAATCCCAATGGACGTGGAAGTTGACGTTGTTTTAAAGGTGACATATTATACCGCCAGGTGTGAGTGTGATTCACCGTTACAAGCCGTTTTGAAAGCGGGTTGTAACGGCGAATCACACTCACACCTGGTGGTCTCATCACCTTTAAGGTATAAAAACAACACTGCAGTTAGGACTTACAGGATTGTGTTCCTTGCTGTAACTCACTAACGAAGGTGGCTCCTATTGTGTTGCTGGTTTGTCAAAAATCGATCAACAAAAATCCTATCTATCATCGTTTTCTGTTTTTTTTTGCAGCCCATCGCTCAGATCATCAGGCCTCCGGTGGCGGATCCACGAGCCTTCCTGCTGGGCCACCTGCTGAAGGACATGGAGCATCTGACCAAGGCTCTGGGGAAGGGCACGGACGACACCATCCACACGGTTCACCTGCTGCTCTGCAGCCTGCTGGAGCCCCACCAGGCTCAACAATGTGAGGATGGCCACTATGAGGAAGACCTTTTGTTACATTAGCACAGTGTCCCCTGGGAAACAGTGCCTTCTCTAGGGAACCGCCAGTTAATGCAGTTCCTTTTCATCTTTGTGATTGGTTAACTAGGCGTTAAATTCAGTGCAGGGGATCAAATGACCTTTGTATGGGGATGTCTCTAAGATCCGATTGGTTAACCGCTTATTGTACCAGGTTCGTTTAACATGTTTGACCTGGAGAGACCGGTCTCTGTCGGTCTGTGACACATGTTTCCCGAGCAAATAACACAAAACGCTAAGTCTATGCGACCTTAGATGAGCGTGTGTTGACACTTCTGCCTTCTCCTCCCAGGGCCTGATCCCTATGACAACCATCTCTCCACCAAAGACCACAGGAACGGCTGGGAGATGTCAGTCATCAACACCATCATCATACCTCAACTGAAGGTATGTTACTAACTCGCTATCTAGTCACGTGGCAAAAGCTGTCATCCGGTACATTTCTCTCTACACGTCCTGAAGGACTAGATAGCGGTTAGCTACCTAGAGCTTGCTCAAGGATGCTTGCAGTTAGACTTCTGACTTTGGGGCTTGAACCCAGAACCCTGTAGACAGGGAGTTCTGTGCTTGTCAGGGCCTAAGAGCCCAAGAGGCCTAAAGGCTTGGTTATCCACGTCGATGACGTGGATAACACGTCATCAAAGCAATGACCACGCAGACGCTTCAACGCCGTCGTGAACCTCTTCTGGTTCTGCGTCGGGTTTAAGTGAGCGGACCAATCACAGCCCCTTGCTGCTGCGTCGCCTCGACACAAGGTTACAATTTTTGGGAGGCGCACGTCAGGCCCTTGCGGTGGACGCAAGGAGGGTCGGCAAGGACGTAAGGGGTCCGTTAACCCCCTTGTGTTCCGTCGATGTGGGACCATAACTAAGCCGTGTGTGTGTGTGTGTGTGTGTGTGTGTGTGTGTGTGTGTGTGTGTGTGTGTGTGTGTGTGTGTGTGTGTGTGTGTGTGTGTGTGTGTGTGTGTGTGTGTGTGTGTGTGTGTCCATCCACACCCCGTTCCCCCAGCACCTGGACAGACAGCTGAAGGAGGCCAACGACCTGGTCCGGGCCGACGCGCGGGTGTCCTCTGACCCCGTCTTCAGGCTGATGTTCGGGGACCCGCGTCTCCTCCTGGCCTCCCTGCCCCGCGGCTCCCTGATCCACGGCCAGGCGGTGTGGAGCTGCAGGGAGAAGCTCTCCCTGCTGGGCCTCGCGCACATCGTGGAGCAGCACGACGGCAAAGACACGGTGCCCCTGCTGTGGAGGTTCCTCCAGAGGGTGAGGACCGAGTCACACTAACCGACTCATCAGCTAACCAGCTAACTTATTAGCTACCTGTCGTGTGGAGGGGTCCACGTAATCACTATCTAACCAACTAACTCACTACCTGTCATGTGGAGAGGTCCACATTATCACTATCTAACCATCTAACTTACTACCTATAATGTGGAGAGGTCCACATTATCACTATCTAACCAACTAACTCACTACCTGTCATGTGGAGGGGTCCACATTATCACCATCTAACCAAATAACTTACTACCTATAATGTGCCCTCCACATTATACCACATTACCACATTAGTCCACATTACCACTACAATACCGACAAGCATGCTTGGCACACCACCAAGGGCTTGTGTTTACATCCATGTGGTTTCTTGCTGCGTTAGGAGGCAGAGCTGCGCTTCGTGAAGTTCCTTCCTGACATCCTGACACTCCAGAAGGACCTGGTGAAGAAGTTCCAGAACGTCAGCGACCTGCCCTTCAGAACTATCGCCGACTTCCTCAACAATCAGAAACAAGGTGCTGAAAGTGTTCTGTCACAAAAACTCTCCACAAAATAATATGCAAATTACTAACACCAATACTGTTTACGCCGACTATGATTGCATTGCCTTTTGCCAAATGCCTAGTTTGCGTACGTTGACTTTAACTCATCTTGTTTTGTTTTTTAACTAGTGTCACTCAGAGGTTGGTATGAGAAATGCATCACCATCTTCCTGATGACCTGGAATAAACTCAGGGTTTCCTTGGCAACAAATGGTAAACACAAATCAGCACGTTAGTAACTGGTGAATTACCTTTCACTGCAAGTTACCTAATGATCATAACCATCAACTGACTAATCTGAACTGACTAGCCGGCTCAAAGGACCTCAACGACGCGGTTACGTTGTCTTCCAGGAGAGATCAAGATCCCGGCCGAGCTTTGCGAGGAGGACCTGGACTTGAACAGTGATCTCACGGTGCTGTTGCCACGGAGACAGGGCCCAGGCCTGTGCTCCACAGCCCTGGTCAGCTACCTGATCGCCCTGCACAACGAGATCATCAAATGTGTGGACCAGCACACTGGAGAACAGACCAGGTGGGGGCGCTGTTGGCACACGCCAGGGAGAGCGTGTTTTGCTGCTGGAAGGCTAAGCATGCCTTCTTGCCGTGAAGCATGCCAGCAGGGCTCGTGTACATTGGAGAATCACACTGTCTGTTTATTTTGTTAGCGGCAGTAGCTCAGGAGGTAGAGCGGGTTGGCTGGTAACTGCAAGGTTGCTAGTTCGATCCCTGCGTGTCGAGGTGTCCCTGAGCAAGGCACCTAACCCTAATTGCTCCCGATGAGCTGGCTATCGACATGCGTGGTTGACACCACTGTCGGTGTGTGAATGTGTGCATGAATGGGTGAATGTCAGGCAATATTGTAAAGCGCTATATAAATGCAGTCCATTTACCATTTAGTGACTTATGTATGACTTATGTATTTTGACTTATGTAGATATGTGGAATGGGAGTTTGTAAACGGATGTGGTTTGCTTACAGCAACACACTCTTATATCAATATCTATAAATACTTAGATAGATGTGAGGCAGAAGAGTGAGGCAGCATGCATCTCTTCACCGTCCCCTCTAGAATTTATTTATTGTCAATTTTACTTATGTTGTTTCATTTGACCAAATGTTATCCTTTTCTACTTGTTGCACCGTGGGTCAGAGACAAAAGCAATTTCCATTCCTCTCTTTATATATATTACACATGTTTTGGAATTGACAATAAAGCTGACTTTGAACTCTGAACTCCCATCCCGCCCAGCTACGAGGTGAGCCCTGCAGACCTGACGGACCAGCAGGTGATCCGCTACGAGCTGGACCAGGAGCTGATGCCGCTGGTGCTGGCCAACAGCCAGTACAGCCTGGAGCGCGGCCGGGAGACGCTGCACGAGTACGACCTGGCCAAGATCCAGCAGCAGGTCCTCACCCACTTCCTGCAGGGCCGGCCAATCATCACCCTCCAGGTGAGTAGAGGGAGGCGGGGCTTCCACTCCACGCGGGCTAACAACGCCGTCCCCCCTCTGTAACACGACAGCCCCCCCCCCCATGTTGACTTCCTGCCCGTCATTTTCCAGGGCATTCCGACCCTGGTGAACAGACACGAGCGGGACTACGTGATCATTCTGAAGGACGTCAAAGAGAAGGTGGAGCAGGTGAGTGGGCTGACGACGTCATGAGACGAAGGGCCGGAGGGCCGGAGCACACGGATATTTCTGAACTGGGGCGGCAGGTGGCTCAGGAGGTACAGCGGGGTTGGCCGGTAACCGCAAGGTTGCCAGTTCGATCCCCGGCTTCTCCTAGCGGAGTGTCGAGGTGTTCCTGAGTGAGACGCCTCTAACCCCTGACTGCTCCCGACGAGCCGGCTGTCGCCTTGCATGGCCGACACCGCCGTCGGCGTGTGAACGTGCGCGTGAACCGGTGAAAGTTAGGCGACATTTAAAGCGCTTTGGATAATAGCGCTATATGAATGTCAGGCAATATTGTAAAGCACTCTGGATAAATGCAGTCCATTTACCGTGCACCATATGAAGCGCACGGCGTTCAGAAACACACTAATGGCGTGCGACCCAACAGGAAGCCCTCCAGAGCCTGACGGCGTCCTGCCTGGCGGCGGAGCTGCAGTCGTACAGCGAGGTGTGTGAGGCCCTGACCACGGTGGAGGTGGCCCTGGGCTTCCTGGCCATGACGGGCGGGGAGCCCCACGTTCAGCTGTCCTGCTACCTGGAGGAGGTGCTGCAGATGAAGGACCAGACGGCCCCACACGTCCTCAAGGTCTGTCTGTCTGTCTGTCTGTCTGTCTGTCTCTACCCCCTTGGTGTCTGGGTCCAGCCTGTTGCCACAGCTATCTGGTTTGGCACCAGGCCAGTCGGTGGACACTGTCTTTACTTCTGGTGGTGTTTCAGCGCTCTGATCCTCCAGTGGTTATGAGTCCAGCTGAGACACACTCAAACTAAATGCTGACAGGCCTTAAGGCTCATGAATCCGTCCTCTGGCCCACAGGTCCCACTTGCTCTGTTACTCCGAGTCAGTCGCTTTTCCTCCAGATTCAATCGAAGTGTCAAAGGACATTATTTTAACGTGAGGAACCGATCATTATTTTGTGTTAACGTGAGGAACTTGGTTCACATGGCACAAGGTGACAGTGCAGGTGAGACTCATACAAGTACAGGACAGCAATCAAGTGCGTGACGAAAGCAGTCCAACATGTCCAAGTACAAGGGTCCACTGACCGGTTAAAAGCAGGTCAATACACTGGAGGTGGATGTAATGGTGGTTGTTTGTCTGCTGAGTGATTCCTGGCCCGACCTCCAGTGAGTACAGATACAGTGAGGTTTGGGCGTCTCGCTCTGGGATGTATGACGGAGACTCAGTGGTGCGCCTCTCTCCGCCCCCTGCAGGCCCTGTCTGTGTGCAGGCTGACGCACTGCGTGGCCCTGTGGCAGCTCCTCACCTCGCTCAAGTCCCAGAACATGATGCGGCTCAAGAGGGTAAGGCGGCCGCTGACACACACCAAACCACAGCAGGGGGCTGGAGAGAGTCCTGCGGATAGATTCATTCAGATTCATTCTTTTTTTAGATTCATAGTTACATTGCACAGCCGTTGCTGAACAATACAACACAGAATGAAACAGGATATTGGAACAAATATAAGCACACAATATGAGTATAAGCTGGAACACAAACAATGATCGTTTAATACTAAACTATATTAATACTAACTATATTTATATGATATACTACGGCGCGTGTGCAGGATCCGTTCGCGGCGTTCCCCGGGGACTACAAGCTGCCTCTGAGCGACGAGGACCGCAGGCTGCTGTCAGGCTTCTTCGTGAAGACGGTCGCTGACGGCTTCCTGCTGGAGATGCACGAGTTCCTCCTGCTGGAGCTGAAGAACCCCCACGCCCCCGGCAAGTACAGGCCGGACTGGGGGTGAGCGGACCCTGTGTGTGTGTGTGTGTGTGTGTGTGTGTGTGTGTGTGTGTGTGTGTGTGTGTGTGTGTGTGTGTGTGTGTGTGTGTGTGTGTGTGTGTGTGTGTGTGTGTGTGTGTGTGTGTGTGTGTGTGTGTGTGTGTGTGTGTGTGTGTTTTAAAAGAATTGCTTTCCATGTCACCAGTCGATACTGTGGTGTGCTCATAATAACGGCCTCTTGTCATTTCAGGCTGAGAGACACCGTGGTGTCCTACATTGAGCGCAAAGACCTGGATGTTTCTCCTGAGGTGGAAGACTTGTTCCCAGAAGATATCTGCCTCTCCCAGTACATAGAAGCTTGGAAGTTCAGTGTGGTCTTCAAACAGGAGAACAGCACTCACAGAACTTGACGTTGAAGTGATCGATCAGGGATATCTGTCCTAGAACGGCTCAGATAATGTTTACATTCTATTTTGATAAACGGTGAGAGGGAGAGCAATCACAGGAGGGTATCACAGGTAGAGCTTCCAAAATATATATTTTTGTTAGAAATTATGATTTGTTCTTGTTCTTTCATTTATTTTTTTTGCTGGAAAATTGCATTGAGTTTTGTGGGCAAAATATTTTCTTCTTTTACACAGTATTACAGTGTGAGGACCTCTGTTTAAATAATGTTTTAATAATGTTGAATTGTTGGCAATTTTGTCTTGGCTCAGGAAAAACGTCACGTCCTCATGTAAGTCAATCTTACATTTGGACACTCCGAAAATGAAGAGAACCTCATTATTGAGCCATTAATTTTTCCTTAACATTAGATATGCCTCGTCAGTGAAATGGTTCTTATTTTGACGTATTATCTTGAGACAATCAATTGCTGTTTTTGTTCATTGCTTACCTTAGGGTGACTTATGTTTTACTATTATTTATGACAAATGTATGCCTTATTTTAACCCATTCCAACCAGTCAATCAGGGAATAGGTTACTTTCTATTCATTCATATATTAGAGAAATATTGGTTGAACATATTGTAATCATCATAATACTTATTATGTATATGTTCCTTGTCAACAATCTTTGGGTGACTTGTTTGGTTGATTACTATTCATACCAAATGGATGCGTTATTTTAACCCATTCCAACCTGTCAATCATACAATACTTTGATTCATTGAATTTGTTGAACAGATCAGAATAAAAACACCTGTTTTGAATCTATTACCAGCATTTGCGTTTATCCTTAAATTTGAGGATGCAAAAATGCATCGACAGTGATCAACATTACACACACAGTTGACTTGCTGCATCATTGCCAGGGGACAGAAGGAGGAATCTATGGAGTGCTCAGGAAATGCCGGTCAGGGTTTCTGATCAGGGTGGTTGACATAAGGACAGCAAACCGGGTTGACCTGGCGCCCTCTAGAGGAAGCCCATGACTACTATCGTGGGCAATGACTTCTCTGATCCTTGCTGGTCACCGTGTTGTCAAACGTTACCAAAAGGTTTTCACTAGTCTACCAGATAAGGAAAATGCATATCCTTAAAATGCATTCAATGCTATTTTAAAGATTCTTTCTCTTTCAAAGTACATTGACATCAAACTTTGAATGAAAGATGTCATTATAATCAACATTCCACTTAGATTTCCCAATAATTGCAACACCAAGGGTAATCATATTTATGAACAACATTGTGCTTGTCAATTATTCACTGGCCTAACTGATACTATGTAGTTGTTTGTTCTCTGTATAAATGTAAAACAACCTGTTTAAACGTTTCTCCAGCCTGAAATTAATTAATTTAATCAAACAATTAAGCAATGTCCTTTTATTGTTTGTTAGTACTGTATTCAAATGTATAGTTGTGTGTAGGCCTATACATATACACAGGTGCATCTCAATAAGTTATAAAATTGTGGAAAATTTACATTATATCGATTTATTACACCCAAAGTCAAATATTTCAAGCCTTTATTTGTAATTATCATGATGATTTTGGTTTACAGCTCATGCAAACCCCAAATTCTGTATCTCAGAAAATGTGAATATTGTGAAAAACGTCCATATTGTAGACTCAAGATGTCACAGGTTTCCTGAGACTTTTAATGGTCTCTCAGTCTGTTTCAGTCCGCTTCACAACCATGGGGACGACTGCTGACTTGACAGTTGTGCAGAAGACAGTGATTGACGCCCTCCACAAGGAGGTTAAGCCTCAAAAGGCTGTTCACAGAGTGCTGTATCCAAGCATATTCATAGAAAGTTGAGTGGATGGAGAAAGTGTGGTAGAAAAAGGTGCACAAGCAACAGGGATAACCGCTGCCCTGAGAGGATTGTCAAGTAAAGGCCATTCAGAAATGTGTGGGAGCTTCATAAGGAGTGGACTGAGGCAGGAGGCAGTGCATCAAGAGCCACCCGGCACAGACGTTTTTTTGTTGGTTTTTTGAGTTGCGTGTCCTGTCGGGACGCTAAAATGTCCCGGTTTCCACCAACCACTATGAAAGGATCCCTGTGGTCAGCGATTACATAGCCAACGTGGTCATATTATAGCCCGATCATTAACTAAAAACTAAATAGAAAGAATAAAGCATCCAGCATATGATTTAAACAATGTGCGAGGGCATACGCATTACGCAAAAGGGATACTGTCTTGTTTGACATGCACGCACAAACACACACACACGCACACACACACACACTGATTGACACACACTGTCATACAGAGACACTGGCTCTAGCTCACGCACAGTGACACACACACACACAGAGGCAAAGAGAGAGGGAGAGACAGACCGACAGAGAAATAGACAAAGACGAGAGAGAGGACAGAGACAAGAGAGAGACAGAGATGGAACAGAGTGAGAGCGAGAGACAGAGAGAGACAGATAGACAGAGAGAGACAGAGAGGGGGAGAGAGAGAGAGAGAGAGAGAGAGAGGGGAGGCACACAGATGAAAAAGTCTCAGTGTTTATAAAAATATGCATGCCATATCCATATTTTAACACCAATAAGACGTCTACCTCAGTGAGTCAGGGCAAAATACTGACATGATTCGTTTGACCACTAGGGTTAGCAGGCAACAAAAGGCAGGTTCCTCACTGCGAGCCAATGACGGACCCTTGTGGTGCACCATGGGCCCCTGCTAATAGCATACTACAGTCAGACCCTCACACCTTTGCACAACCTGATAATAAACACGGTTGTCATATGGGTTGGGGACCACACAGGGGGTGTGTGTGTGTGTGTGTGCGTGTGTGTCTGCTCCAGTAGCTCTACAAGAATGACACTCTGAAACTTGTGTTTGAATATCAATAGATTTCATCAAAGACAGCTGATAGCCTGACTACTAACAGTGTGTGTTTAAAATGTTTGGGTATAAAAAGTATATAGACTTGGAAACAGCTTATGGACACGGGAGAACCAATTTCAAATGGTGACTTTGTAAATATAAGTTTGTTTTTGTCAACTTTTTGCATTAAAGTAATATTTTTATTTCAGTGGTTTCCATTTGAACTTATTTCTAGGCATATTCTTAAGAGTGCAATCAAACGCCAATCAAATCACGACACCTCTGGCCAGCGGAACCCGGCGGGCCTTTATGACGTCACCGCCTCAGTGATGTCACAGCGACGCCTCTATATAAGTCACCACTCCTCAGTCCAGGGCTCAGTGGTGATCAGGGAGCGACTAACGTGGAGCGGGATAACATCCAAAGGGGATACACTATAGTGAAAGCTATGCTGCAAACTATAGATGAGGAACCGGAGGAAGAACAGGAGACCCTGGGTGAAGACTCCGCCTCGCTGCCCGGGGGCCACCGTCTGGGACAGGAGAGAGAGCAGGATGGCGTCCAAAGGGGCTACACTTTGGTGAAAGTGATGCTGCACACCACAGGTCAGGGACAGGTGGAAGAACAGGTGAGGAAGGAGAGGACACGGACACCAACCGCACACGCGCACACTATAAGTGTGCACATTTGTATTCTTTAAAGACCTGTGGTTGTTCGTAATTATATTAAGTTAAGGTCAAACTTACAAGTGCAGGCACACACACACACACACACACACACACACACACACACACACACAATTGAACACATTTTATATCAGTACTTTATAACAAAAAAAAAGATAGATAAATATGTTTATGCATGTTTTCCTTTAACTTTTTCAATTGGAAAAAACATCAAAATGATTGATTTATGCTTCAGCATATTTTAGCCTTTTTCAAAAGAATGTATACCCAAACATTCCGGTCGCCGCGGCTGCGTCGCCGTGACGCCGCTGGCCAGCGGAACCCGGCGGCCCTCTGACATCACGGGGGCCGCGCTCCTCTCTATAAAGTCACCGCTCCTCAGCCCCTCGCTCAGCGGGGACCAGAGAGGGGAGCGGGGAGCGTCGCCTGGGGGTCAGAGGGCACAGCCGGCCGGTCAGCCACGTCAGCAAAGAGAGCGAGCCTAACGGTGATGATCTCCTCCGACAGGAGGGAGAGGCCTCCACCTATTCAGACGCCATCCTCCCCTATCCGGACTCCTCCTCCTATTCGGGCTCCTCCTCCTCCTCCGCCTACGACCACTCCTCCTCCTCCCCCTCTGAGGACTCCACCTCCTCCTCCTCTCCGCGCTCCACCTCGCCGCCAGCGGAAGAACATCTGAGAACGGTGAGGAAGGAGAGGACCGCCACCGCGGACCGACTGAGACGTCCTTTGGTTTCCCCTCCTGGGTCTCCGGTGTGGGTTTGTGGTTAACCCGGTGCGTTCCTGACCGCGGTGTGTTGTGTCCTAGATGGTGACGAGATGGTGTCACACTGAGGAGGCGAATGAGCCGCAGCTGTTAGTCCCAAACCCGGACCACATCGCCCCGGACCCAGGCCACACCGCCCCGGACCCAGGCCACATCGCCCCGGACCCAGGCCAGACCACCCCAGACCCAGGCCACATCACCCCAGACCCAGGCCAGACCACCCCGGACCCAGACCACATCGCCCCAGACCCAGGCCAGACCGCCCCGGACCCAGACCACATCGCCCCAGACCCAGACCACATCGCCCCGGACCCAGGCCAGACCACCCCAGACCCAGGCCAGACCACCCCGGACCCAGGCCAGACCACCCCAGACCCAGGCCAGACCACCCCAGACCCAGGCCAGACCACCCCAGACCCAGGCCACATCACCCCGGACCCAGGCCAGACCGCCCCGGACCCAGGCCAGACCTCCCATGAAGCTGGTGAGCTCACTGCAGTGTGTGTGTGTGTGTGTGTGTGCCTGTGTGCGTGTGGTTTGCATTTATCTTTTGAGTTTTCTATGTCAGCATGATCACGAAACATTTACTGACCGCCTCTCACATTAAAAGTCACTGATATATAACCCATAACAGCAACAAACACACACACAACAGCCACTATGGTCATCACTCATCATTAAATACAGTTTTGTTGTTCATTTCTGACAGGACATGACAGGCCTCGCAGAAAGGACCTGGCCCAGGTCATGGTGAGCATGAGGGTCTGGGTGAGGAGACTCAGGAAGCGGAGGGTTCAGCCAGCAACAGTCGCCCGGCCGGATGAGGAGGGGGAGAAGCCTTGGGGCCCCCCTTCACCAAACACCTTCAGACGCAAGACGGCCTGGGCTGTACCCAAGGCCGCCAACGCCTCCCTGAACGTCACTGAGGCTGAGGAGGAAGACACACAGGAGGCTGAGGGGAAGGTCCTCAGGCGGATCAACAAGTGGCTGAACAGGATGAAGGGGTCCCTGTCAAGGGTGGCTGCCCTGTTCCGGTGCGGGGCAGATTGAAAATTGAGCATTGAAAAAAAAAATAAAATAAAAATTAGCACAATAGAATGTATACGGCCCCATGTAAAGACATAGTATGTACGTCAAACATCTGATGGCACCGGACCGAGTTCACATCGATGTGACATCACACAGGAGTGAAACCCCAGCTTTGTCTAAGCCCGGGTGAATTCAAACAAAGTAGTCAAACATCTGATGGGACTCAACCAAGTCCTCATCAGTGTTACATCACACTAAGGTGTGTACTACTTTGTTTGAATTCACCTTGTCTAGGACAAAGCTGGGGTTTCACTCCAGTCAGATGTCACATCGATGTGGACTTGGTCTGGACCCATCCGATGTTTGACGTACATACTTTGTCTGGGCCCAGGTGAATTGAAACAAAGTATGTACGTCAAACATCTGATGGGACCCGACCAAGTCCATACCGATGTGACATCACACAGGAGTGAAACCCCAGCTTTGTCTGAGCCCGGGTGAATTTAAACAAAGTAGTCAAACATCTGATGGGACCCAACCAAGTCCTCATCGATGATCACACTGAGGTGTGTAATACTTTGTTTAAATTCACCTGCGCTGGGACCAAGCTGTGGGTTCACTCCAGTGGGATGTCACATCGATGTGGACTAGGTTGTGTCCCATCAGATGTTGGACATACATACTTCTGTCTCAATTCACCTGGGCCCAACGCCCAATTCATGTAAATGCAATAAAAAAATACTGTGGTTGCCGAAATCTTTGTTCTCTTCTGTCTGTTTATAGATGTATACGTATATCTTATACTTAATGGCAGACACACACTCTTTGACACACAAACAACAGCAGATGGTGGAAGAAATACCCGAAAGCCATACTTGAGTAAAAGTACAGATATCTTCCCAGAAAATGATCCTGACCTTGAGTAAAAATCTTCAAGTATCAAAGTATCAAAGGTAATTTTCTGATATTATAATACTTAACTTTCAAAATATATCAACTACTCATCATCAATACTAAGGGTCTTTCCTCACCTTCCTTCACACACACACACACACACACACACACACACACACACACACACACACACACACACACACACACACACACACACACACACACACACACACACACAGAAAATGTGTGTTTAGTCAGGACACGCGTTCTCCAAGAGCACACCCTTAGCATATATTTTATAGTCCATATTATCCATGGGGATATTTTATCATCATTATTATTATTATTTTTTATCATCTTGTTTGTGTTGTATGCTGTGTGGGACGTCTTCAAGCTTCTGTGATCCATGGTGATCAATAAAGTATACATCGCTCTATCTATCGATAACAGTTTGTATCGTGTCGCGTTGCCTCACTTTAGGGACTCAGTGTGTAACCATGGTAACGCTGATAATATTTTTAAGCAATATTTTTATATAAAGAAAGCTTAATATTGAATGTATGTGTTGAAATCACTTGAAACACGTTTACATTGTACAATTTTAAAACATAATATTGTATTTGGACAGCATTGAATTAGAAACTGGATTTATATTGTCTCATTTTGTTCTTAATACTGGTTTAGTTCAAAATAAAAAAAGAGTGATCTCATGTAAGAGCTACAATAAATTCTCTTAAATGGAAATTGCTTATCCGTTTAAAGTTGTATGTTTTGCGTATACCTGTCAATAAAAATATGAACTGATTAACCCTACATGGAGGTCACATTTGTTCTTGTCTGAATAAAGCTTTTAAACCAGCCAAGTGACAAAATCATAATAAACACTATCTATATGGGTTCGGGATTACTTTTTTGCAGCTCAAATAAACACTAATAAACTATTCAATATGTGTTAGGGTTACTTTATGTAGCTCAAATAAACACTAATAAACTATTCAATATGGGTTAGGGTCACTTTTTGTCATTTAAATAAACACCTCAATATAGGTAGGGGTTAGTAGTTTGGGTCACTTTATGTAGCTCAAATGACCACTCATGAAGACATCAATATGATATAGAGTGGAAGGTGAAGTGTGAAAGCACGGCCTTATGTATAAAAATCAGCATCACAGGTAACAATCATATCAGTAAAGTTTGGTTGAATAAATGAATGTGTCCCACACATTGGGCGGTTCAGATGGACTAAGGAGCGTTGTGTTAACCGGACAACCAGTTTGAGATCCTTCACCTAGAAGCTACGTGGCTATGCTAGCTGTAGCATGCTACCAATGCTGTAGCCACCAGGTCCAAGAACCCGGAAGACATCTTCTTAAATGGCCATGCCTTAGACAGCACACAGTGACTCAGCAATACATATACATACATTACAATGAGTGAGTGAGTGAGTGAGTGAGTGAGTGAGAGAGAGAGAGAGAGTCTGTGGTGTCTCAAATGTTGTGGGTTTGATTCCCAACATGCCCTACTGGCAGGCCTCCTTGAGCCTAGCACTACCTGTTATTGAACGACTCTGTGGATCAGAGTGAGCGTACGTGACGGCTGGTTCAACCTGCTGACCACTGATTAGACAACGAGCAACAGGTGTGCCGCCTCCCCCAGCCCCAGAGTCCAATCAGACTCAGACCAGGTGAGGCTGCTTAGACCAGCCCCCTGTTTGTGTGTGTTTTCTCACTCACACAGACACGCATGCACGCACGCACGCACGCACGCACACACACACACACACACACACACACACACACACACACACACACACACACACACACACACACACACATTCTTCTGTTTGTAGAATGTTTTGAAATGTTCAGTCTCAACTGTAATGTCAATTCACTTACAATATCCTGTATCTTGTACATGGGTTTATTAGAATGATTGAAATGTCAATCTCAAGTGCAATGCAACCTCACTCACTCACACATACAAAGTCAATTATTTATCTTGGCAATATTTGTTATATAGTATATTTATAAATATATAACTATATAACTATAGCTTATGATGTTTTGCTAAGTATATGACTGTTTGTGGGGGTTTACCCTAACTACTTGTCTTGCTGGTTATATTGATATTGATTTGATCTTAAAAAAAACAAAGAAACAATGCTGGTTTTACTGGCAGTTTGGCAAAGACAGGTGTTATCTGAAACCTTATTCTCTGTTGGCTTCCATTGTGACTATTATTTTGTGTAGTGCTACACTTTGTGTGTTCTCTGCTTTCTGTCTTCATTTTGGAATAAAGAAATGTATGCAGGGTTTAAAGGGGAAGTTTTTTTTTTCAACCTTTAATTCCGTGTAGATTAGCTTTACCTGCCTATCCACCATTCAGTTGTAATTGTTTCTGTTCTCTTTCAAAGATCGGATGAGGAGGGCCCCATACATACCTTTGCCTTTGGCCCCCAATTTGCTAACTCTGCCACTGACTATAGAATAATAACCGCCCAATCAACCGAAAACCCACCCAAAACTTATATTCCCAGAAAACCGATTAATCATATACTTCTGCAATGGCAAATACACAAATATACACCTAAACGCAACCTAATTATTAACTATGACGTTATGATATTATCATAACGTTATGATATTATGACGTTATGATATTATCATAACGTCATAACTAATATATTTAGGTCTGTGTAAAGAACACACTGACAGCAGCAGAAAACGGGTCTTCAATGAGATGACATTAATACACAACACACAAAATAGGCATTTAAAAGACCAATGGTGAGCACAATAAACACCTGAATGCGACCTAATTGTCTTAATAACTTTTAACACACACACACACACACACACACACACACACACACACACACACACACACACACACACACACACCTGTGTCTCCTTCACCCTAATCCTGTTGGCCAGAAGGTGAACTGAGGTGGATTCACCGCCCATAGTGGCTCTACATGCAATAACAGAGTACTAAAACATGGTATCGGATGTGTTTTATCCAATACCACTGAATGTCCAGCTGGTGACTCCACTGAGGCTATAGTAACGATGCTCTTAGCGCTCTACGAGTACCCCTGGAGCCGTCGTTAGCTACGAGGGTTTTAACGACGTCGTTACGCAACGATGCTTTCAGGAAACGTCTGAAAACTCTACGATGCTCGTACGATGAACTTTACGACCCACTTAGGCTAACGATGCTTTCAGGAAACGGGGCCCTGGCCTACGGTATATCAGGTTTTTTTTCAAACTGTTGGGCGCGCCTCCCCTAGGGGGCGCCAGAGTTCTTCAGGGGGGGTGCAACGTGAAAAGAATTTAAAAAAAGCCACCTGTGCAAACTCATTGTTCCCACTAAAGTAGAATGTATAAAAGAATAAAAAGATCTTTAAAAATGCTGAGATTTTTTAAATGTTTAAAAAGTGGTTTAAAATGTAGCCTGGAAATCCAGACCCACATCTTGAAAGCTGTAGGGTCTGGCAACGAGTAATGAAAATGGCCCAACTCGAGGGGCAGAACCAAGCATGCATTTGCAATTGGATAACACTACGACCAATCAGAAAAATACAAGAGGTGACGTAGACCAGCGGAGCTACCCAATAGATAAGAATCTTGCCGTGTCTGATCGGTAAAACAGCAATGCTTTTGGCCTCGCCTATATCAGATACACCGATGTGATTGATTAATGTTCTGAGGCAGGGGAATCGGGGAGTGAGTATATTGTTCGTTCCCAGAGTGACTCTCTGAACAAATTCAAATTGTGCTCTCACAAGAACTCTGGGTTTCCAGGGTATTTAAAATGTGAAAAAAAAAACAGTCCACACAAACATTCACACACCGACGGCAGAGTCGACCCCTCAGGGCGTCAGGGTGAGGCGTCTGGCTCAGAGACCTCTCGAAACTCCACTTGCAACCTTCCTGTTACAAGTCAACCCGCTCTCCCTCCTCAGCCACTGTCGGCCCTATTATACATGATGCTTTACCACAACAATTCCAAAATAACCTCCTGATGAAAGGTTCACCTTAGCGAAACAATAATAGTTTGCGGAGGCAATCTTTAGCATTTATTTTATTATGTTTATTAACCAATACAACAGACATAGTCCCTAACATGTACACAATAAACACAAGGACTAAAAAATAGAAGTAGCAGACATTACAAATCATCACATGTGTGTGTGTGTGTGTGTGTGTGTGTGTGTGTGTGTGTGTGTGTGTGTGTGTGTGTGTGTGTGTGTGTTGCTACAACTGACAAAGAGACACTGTGGACCTGGGCCGCTCTAACCTAAACCCAGGGAGGAGGTCCTCCTGGGTGAAGGTGGACTGGAAGGTGTGGATGTGTGTCAGTGTGTCTGAGGACCCTCCTCCATCTGGGGACACTCTGTAGAAGGACAGAGTGCCAGCAGGCCCGTCCAGATACACTCCTACTCTGTTAGAGCCAGCGGGGGGGAGACGTATGTCTGTTCTACTATTGTTGTACCAGGCAGTGTAACTACCATCATCACAATAAAGACTCCAGGACTTGTTGTTCATTCCAAGCCAGCTGTCATTACCCCCTCCTCTCCTTGTGATTCCTCTGTATGTCACTGCTATCCAAACCTCTTCTTTCCTCTCTACTTCCCAGTAACAGCGGCCAGTCAGAGCCTCTCTACACAACACCTGGTACAGGTAGTCAAATCTCTCTGGGTGATCAGGATACGACTGGTCCCCCATATCCATTGTCACCTTTCTGTTGTCCTCAGACAGAGAGTAGACTCTGTTGGCTGTGTTTGGGTCCAGTGTGAGTTCACAGGCATCTGACGGGAGAACAAGACATGATTAGCTGCTAAACACACAGAAATACAATAACATATAATCAGTCCAATGTAACCCAGAACAGATGTATGAGAAGAAAAGAGTGGCTAGATAAAGATGAATAAATCAGGGTTTTCTCCACTGATTGTTATGAACGTGCTGGTGTCTTGTGTCTCTAATCCCACAACGGTATTATGGATGATGTCACGACCGTGGGACCGTGCTGGTGTGTTGTGTCTCTAATCCCACAACGGTATTATGGATGATGTCACGACCGTGGGAATGTGGAAAGAAAGGCCTCAGTGCAACAGCCAGCAGCTCTATCATCTCTCCTTCACAGTAGTAGTAGTAGTAGTGCAGTGAGTCCAATACAGTGAGTCTAATGCAGTGAGTCTAATGATGTGAGTCTGATGATGTGAGCCAGCATTATCTGGTCAGTCCGGTTTAACACTCACTGGATCAACACGGGTCAAACCAACTCAACTAAAACTCAACCCAAATCAACCTTAACTAATGAAGCATAGAAAGCATAGAAAATATTTTATAGTGTAATTCCACCTTGATTATGCTTCCCTTACCCTCATAACAAATAATACTAGATCCGTTTGTGTATCATTTGCAGTATCACTAGTTGGATGAGGATTGATCAACACATTGCTGAAGATAAATTATGTCAGCCATCATCTTCATTCCCAGTCGGTTTGAATGAAAGGACGTCACCTCCTGCTGTGTGGATGGACTCTTTCACCTCAATAGTTAGTATGTGTTCTGATGAATCAAACTAAACAGACACTTACACTTCTTAAGAGCTGGTTTCAGCCTCCACACTCCACCGTGCTCCACACTGGGGGGGAAACAAAGTGAGAGCAGTATGTTGAAACATTCACCTACATTCACCTTCTGCTGTCTCATCATGTTCTACACAACATGAGTTACAGTTGCCTTTTCAAACCGCTTCATCTAGCAGCGTGTTAAATCCTTGTAGGAGACTTGGTCCCTGAGTGGTGAGCTGTCCTCTCCATACCTGAGAGTGTCCAGTCTCCAGCGCGGATCCTCCAGTCTAGCAGAGAGCAGCGCAGCTCCTGAGTCTCCTGGGTGATTGTAGCTCAGGTCCAGCTCTCTCAGATGGGAGGGGTTGGAGCTCAGAGCTGAGGCCAGAGAAGCACAGCCTTCCTGTGTGATCAGGCAGCCAGACAACCTACATACACACACACGCGCACGCACGCACGCACACACACCTCGGTTATTCTTATGAATATTCAATATTAAGGGGGGTGTATTTTTACTTTATGGATGTGAATCTGTTAAAAGTCTTCTCATATGGAACCTTGTGGTCTAACTGTTTGACCATTGGATAAAACTGACCTGAGAGTTTCCAGTGTACAGTGTGGACTCCCCAGTCCAGCAGAGAGCAGCTCCACTCCTGAATCCTGGAGATCATTGGTACTCAGGTCCAGCTCTCTCAGATTAGAGGAGTTGGAGCTGAGAACTGAGGCCAGAGCTTCACAGCATCTCTCTGACAGATGACAGCCATTCAGCCTTCACACACAATAAACAGAACATGTTAGGAACTGTGTTGAAATCTATTAAGAAGGTTAAAAACCATTACTAATTTTAATATAATTAATGTAACAAAAGTCAGTTTTAAGAAGAGGCTGTTATTAAATGTTAAGAACAACTCTAGGCTTCGATCTAGTGATCGATTGAAAATTTTGAACGAGCATAACTCCTCACGCATTTGACATACGGTCAAGAACTTTGTATGTGAATCACTAGACTCTATATCACCAAACATTTGAGGCTATTTCAAGGTTATCGACTATCAACGACTGTCAACTGAATAGCAACATAGAATGTTGTAATGGTGTTTATGAGGCCTGGCCCACTATGAAGCCAATATACATGTATTGGATCCCAAAATAATGTTAAATGATCTAAAAATAAAAGTCTTTATTAATTACATATTTAAATGTTCAGGTGTTGGATGTCAATATCTATCAAAATAAAACAAAAAGGCACAGCTTTAAAAATAAAAAACTGACCTGAGGATTTCCAGAGTACAGTGTGGACTCCCCAGTCCAGCAGAGAGCAGCTTCACTCCTGAATCCTGCAGATCATTGGTACTCAGGTCCAGCTCTCTCAGACTAGAGGAGTTGGAGCTGAGAACTGAGGCCAGAGAAGCACAGCCTTCCTGTGTGATCAGGCAGCCAGACAAACTGCACGCACACACACACACGCGCGCACACACACACACACACACACACACACACACACACACACACACACACACACACACACACACACACACACACACACACACACACACACACACACACACACACACACACACAAACAGAACATGTTAGGAACTGTGTTGAAGTCTATTAAGAAGATTAAAACCATAAATATTAAAGAACAACTCTAGGCTTCACCTTAATGCCTGACTACATGTTATGTATAGAATAAGATTGTAATAAAACATACACGGTCTGCCATCATTACAAACTAAGAAAATAACCTACACCTTATAACCTACAAAGAGCCCTAAATTGGTCCAATTGAAGGAACTAAAAGGTAACGTTAAGCCAATCCTCATCAAACTTTCTGTAGTCAAAGGCGCATTGGGTCAAGATTCTTTGATTGAAGTTTAGCCAGACTGGGTCATAGGGGGTGCTGTTGCAATCAACTGAAAATGAAAACTTTGGATGTTCATATTTCCTGACCCCTTTGATCTACTGTCATAAAACGTTGTAAAAATAATTCTCTCCTCACGATGAACAAATGTTCTAAAGGAACGATAACCTGTAACAACATGGCGGCCGGATTGCCGAATTAGCCCAATAATCAATCATCTTTAGGTCCCTCAAGGCTTTAAGAAGCATAGCTCAAGATTAACCAGACTAAAGTTAATCCAAATAGGATCATAGGGGGCACTAAGGCGATCTATGGAAAATTAAATGGCTTAACTCCTCACCACTTTGACATACAGCAAAGAACTTTGTATGTGAATCACCAGACAACAGCTGAGGCTATTTCAAGGTTATCAACTGAATAAAAACATAGAATGTTGGCCCCCTATGAAGGCAATATAAATATATTGGATCCCAAACTAATGTTAAATGATCCAAATGTAGTAATGTTCATTAATTACATCTTTAAATGTTCAGGTGTTGGATGTCAATATGAATCAAAATAAAACAAAAGGCACAGCTTTAAAAAGAGACTGTTGTTGTAAACTGACCTAAGGATTTCCAGAGTACAGTGTGGACTCCCCAGTCCAGCAGAGAGCAGCTTCACTCCTGAATCCTGCAGATCATTGGTACTCAGGTCCAGCTCTCTCAGACTAGAGGAATTGGAGCTGAGAACTGAGGCCAGAGAAGCACAGCTTTCCTGTGTGATCAGGCAGCCAGAGAACCTGCACGCGCACACACACACACACACACACACACACACACACACACACACACACACACACACACACACACACACACACACACACACACACACACACACACAACAGAACATGTTAGGAACTGTGTTGAAGTCTATTAAGAAGATTAAAACCATAAATATTAAATGCCTTAATGCCTGACTACATGTTATGTATAGACTAAGATTGTAATAAAACATACGCGGTCTGCCATCATTACAAACTAAGAAAATAACCTACACCTTATAACCTATACAGGGCCCTAAATTGGTCCAATTGAAGGAACTAAAAGGCAGGGTAACGTTAAGCCAATCCTCATCAAACTTTCTGTAGTCAAAGGCGCATTGGGTCAAGATTCTTTGATTGAAGTTTAGCCAGACTGGGTCATAGAGGGTGCTGTTGCAATCAACTGAAAATGCAAACTTTGGACGTTTATATCTCCTGACCCATTTGATCTACTGTCATAAAACGTAAAAATAATTCTGTCCTCACAATGAACAAATGTTCCAAAGGAACCATAAGGTGTAACAACATGGCCGCCGGATTGGCAAATTAGCCCAATCATCAATCATCTTTAGGTCCCTCAAGGCTTTAAGAAACATAACTCAAGATTAACCAGCCTAAAGTTAATCCATCATAGGGGGCACTAAAGTGATCGATATTTTGAACAAGCATGACTCCTCACCGCTTTGACATACGGTCAAGAATTTTGTATGTGAATCACCAGACTCTATATCACCAAACATCTGAGGCTATTTCAAGGTTATCAACTGAATAGAAACATAGAATGTCGTAATGGTCTTTATAAGGCCTGGCCCACTATGGAGCCAATATAAATGTATTGGATCCCAAACTAATGTTAAATTATCCAAAAATAAAAAATGTTTATTAATTACATCTTTAATTGTTCAGGTGTTGGATTTCAATGTGCATCAAAATAAAACAAAAGGCACATCTTTAAAAGAGACTGTTATTGAAAACTGACCTGAGAATTTCCAGTTTACAGTGTGGACTCCTCAGTCCAGCAGAGAGCAGCGTAACTCCTGAGTGTCCTGGGTGATTGTAGCTCAGGTCCAGCTCTCTCAGACTAGAGGAGTTGGAGCTGAGAACTGAGGCCAGAGCTTCACAGCATCTCTCTGACAGATGACAGCCATTCAGCCTTCACACAAAATAAACGGGTACATGTTAGAAAGTTTTGAACATTAAAAGTGGTTGTGTAGTGTTGAAACTCTCAATGTTTTGTTCATACATTTTTTTTATATTCTAGTATTATTTATATTATGTTGTGTTTGTTGTAATACATGTTATTATTTCACTTGAGATGTTTTGTATATTATTCAAACTTTTATATTCTAATATTAAATATATTATGTTGTATGTGTAGTTATACATGTTATTAGTACACCTAAAGAGATATTTTGGTTTACAACTTCTATATTCTAGTATTATGTGTATTGTGTTGTCTGTATTGTAATACATGTTATTAGTGAACTTACAGTGATGTTTTGGAGGCTTTGACCACTGGCAGCAGCCTCAGAAGACCCTCCTCTGAATCAGAGTATTTCTTCAGGTCAAACACGTCCAGCTCCTCTTCTGATGTCAGTAGGATGAAGGCCAGAGCTGACAGATGAGCAGGGGAGTGCGATACTATGGAGAGCAATCCTGAAGTCAGGTACAGTTGGATCTCCTCCACTAGAGAACGGTCGTTCAGCTCATTTAGACAGTGGAAGAGATTAATGCTTCTCTCTGGAGAGAGATCTCCATTGATCTTCTTCTTGATGTAAGGCACTGTTCCCTCATTGATCAGAGATCTACTTCCTGCCTCTCCCAGCAGACCTCGTAGGACAATCTGATTTGTCTTCAGAGAGAGGCCCAGGAGAAAGCGGAGGAACAAGTCCAGGTGTCCGTTCTCACTTTGTAAGGCCTTGTCCACACCACTCTGGTAGAGGAGGAGGAGTTTATCTTCCCCAGAGGTGGGTTGTTCTTCTGAGAGCAGATTGATACCAGTATCGATGAAGTACAGAAAGACATAAAGGGCAGCCAGAAACTCCTGGATGCTCAGATGGACAAAGCAGAACACCTTGTCCTGGTACAGCCCACACTCCTCTTTAAAGATCTGGGTGAATACTCCTGAGTACACTGAGGCTGCTCTGATATTGATGTCACACTCTGCCAGGTCTGCCTCGTAGAAGATCAGGTTTCCTTTCTCCAGCTGGATAAAAGCCAGTTTTCCCAGAGAAACAATGATCTCCCTGCTCTCTGAACTCCAGTCTGGTTCAGTTTCAGCTCTCCCATGGTACTTCCTGTCCCCCTGTATGGACTGAACCCTCAGGAAGTGGCTGTACATCTGAGTCACGGTCTTAGGCATCTGTTCGATCTTGGACTTTTTGAAGATGTCCTCCAGAACTGTAGCAGTGATCCAACAGAAGACTGGGATGTGACACATGATGTGGAGGCTTCGTGATTTCTTGAGGTGGGAGATGATTGTGCTGGCCAGCGTCTCCTCTCTGAATCTCTTCCTGAAGTACTCCTCCTTCTGTGCGTCAGTGAACCCTCTCACCTCTGTCACCATGTCAACACACTCAGCAGGGATCTGATTGGCTGCTGCAGGGCGTGTGGTTATCCAGATGCGAGCGGAGGGAAGCAGGTCACCCCTGATGAGGTTTGTCATCAGCACGTCCACCGAGGTCGGCTTTGTGACATCAGTCCAGATCTTTTTTTTCTGGAAGTCCAGAGAAAGTCGACACTCATCCAGACCATCCAAGATGAATACAACTTGGAATCGGTCGAATCTGCAGATTCCTGCTTCTTTGGTCTCAATAAAGAAGTGTTGAAGAAGTTCCACCAAGCTAAACTCTTTCCCTTCCAGTAAATTCAGCTCCCTGAAAGTGAAGATAAATGTGAAGTGTATGTCGTGGTTGGCTTTACCTTCAGCCCAGTCCAGAGTGAACTTGTGTGTTAAGACGGTTTTACCAATACCGGCCACTCCAGTTGTCATTATTGTTCTGATTGGTTTATCTTGTCCAGGTAACGGTTTAAAGATGTCTTTCCTCCTTGGCCGGTCTCCTGGAAGCTGTTTCAATCAGTCTGACCTCATGTTCCATGTTGACCTCTCCAGTACCTCTCTCTGTGATGAAGATCTCTGTGTAGAAGTCATTCAGATCTGTTTGCTGTCCTGCTTTAGTGATTCCTTCCAACACATACATGAACTTCTTCTTCAGATGAGACTTGATTTTACGTTGGCACACAGCAACAGTTTCTAAATGAGTAAAGAACAAAAGACAGTTAGTGGATATCAGTTAGTGGATGGTGACATCAGTGGTAACATGTCAATATTTTTTGTTAAATGCTGAACTTGTTAGCATGCTGAATGCTGAACATGATATTTAGTGGCTTAATTTATTGTGGTCGGAGAAGCGTGTCGTTTATAGGTTATGAATATATTTATATTCTACTTTAGATGTTGGAACTGGCTATGCAATGCCATCATTTTTGTGCATCAGTGGAAAGTGACTTGCGATGCTGATATAACAAAGATAGTGCCTTAGTATAGTAGTCCCTTCCACCAAGTTATTCTGCTGTTGATCTGCCGTATAATGTTTAATGTTCTTTAACCTGATAGACCCACAATAAACCTACATAGCTGGATCAAACAATTAAACCCGAAAGACCTCAATAACGTGCATATCTGGATCAAACCATTTACCCTGATACCCCCACATATCTGGATCAATTCATTAGCCAAACAGCCTCACAATAACCCTACATATCTGGATCTAACAATTTAACTCCCAAGAGGAAAGATATCTCCACATTGAAAAGTTAGTTCTATACTGTGCTTCAACTTAAGTATTTCTGCTGTCTTCAAAATAATAGTCTCTTACCGCCCCACAGTGTGTCGGCCAGTTCCTCCTGGTTCATCTCCATCAGGCAGAGCTTTGTGATGTCTACCACTCCCTGTATGGCACGCCTCCTCTGCTCCTCCTTCTTACCATCCACCTCCTCCTCCTCCCTCTGACTCTCTGAGCATTGTGGGTAATCTGGGAAGAGATCCCTCCAGATCTTCTTCAGCTCCTTGTCTAGAAAAGCGTGTGCGTTCTCCTCAGCCCTCTGTAACAGAACAAACATCAAGGAGGACTTTACTCTGAACTAACTGAGGACATAAGAGCAATCTGTTCTGGATTCACCTCCTGCTGGTCTAAAGAGCCTGGAGACTATTAGCACCACAAGAGATGCTTTCTCATGTTCATGTAAAGCTAAAGTCAAACGTCTTGTTGGACATTTACACACCTTGATCAGCTCTATTTGATGCTGCTGAGAACTGGTAACATTTGACCTCTCCTGGGGTTGTCTGTGGAGAGAACACACACAAACACACCAACACACACGCACACACTACATTACATTTTTCCTAACTTGTAAACATCAGCATTGGTAGAGTCTGACAACAACCAACTGGTCTGTTTGATCGGCTGTTTGAAACTCCTACCTCTCCTCTCTGGAGGGGCGTCCATCTTTAAATTCAGGAGGTTTATCCATAGACCAGTCACTCTTCATGGAGACACAGCTGGGTCCAGGGGAGTCTGCTCTCTCTTGCTGGACTCTTCTAGAAAAAACAAGAACCTGGGTTTATGCATGTTTGATAGAATCTGTATTTTAATTATCTCTGATAATTCCTCACCTCTTGTCAATGGACTCATTTCCTTCTTTAAACTTAACAGGTGGATGCATAGATTGGTCACTCTTCATGGAGACACAGCTGGGTCCAGGGGAGCCTTCTCTCTCCTGCCTCCTTCTAGAAAAACACCAGGGGGAAGTTAGTATTTGTGGATGTTGTTTCATTTGATCATTTATTATTATTAAATAATATATTATTTATTTATATATTTGATCAGGGCTACTCAACTGCCTTCTTATGAGGCCAGATTACTGAAATACAAATATAAGTGGGAGGGAGGGGCAGTCAGTTTATACATTTATACACAGAACTGCGATATTCCTCATGTATTCTGTTCTTTGATAAACCCCTTCACCTCCAAAGATGAATTCAAACTGATTCAATTAATGAGGCACATTTAACAGTTGAACATGAAACATGATCAAACATGCTAGTAGTCTTATGATTAATTTCATTCATACTATTTTAATCAACAGTCAAAATAAATAAATAAATCCAGCACCAAGTGATCATGTGATCAGACATTGGTATTGTTCAGATAGACTGTTCTCCTTCACCTTTTCATCTTTCGTCTCTACATCTCCAAGGAGAGCTAGCATGCGGTCTGTGAAGGGTTTCTGAGTTGGACTAAGAAGCCATGCAACACAGATGCAGATGATCAAGGTGTTCATCAGGGCCACCAGTTGAATAGCCCTGAGTATTGGCTGAATCCTCACCTTTTCTTAGAAGGTTGGTCTTTTCCATCTTGCAACGTAACAGGTGGTTCCATAGAGCGGTCACTCTTCATGGAGACACAGCTGGGTCCAGGGGAGTCTACTCTTTCCTGCTGGACTCTTCTAGAAAAACAAGAACCAGGTTTATGGAGGTTTGATAGATGCTGTATCTTTATAATATCTGGTAAATCCTTACCTCTTCTCAATAGACGGATTTCCATCTTTAAAGTTATGAGGTTGTTCCATAGAGCGGTCACTCTTCATGGAGACACAGCTGGGTCCAGGGGAGTCTGCTCTCTCCTGCTGCTCTGGTCTTCAACACAACACACACAGCTGTTACTCAGACAGACTAATGATGGAGTCATGAGATATCACCGCTGAGCTCTGAGATGGACGACAGTCACAGACAGTGAGATATCCACTTCTTACCTCTTCGCTTTGCTCTGGCGGCCAAGTTCCCCAGACAGAATGCTCTTAGAGGTAGGACCCCCCTCCTCTCTCTCCTCATCCATAGCAGACCGGACACCTGGACACAAACACACACAACTCATTGAACACTTTATTTGCCTTTTGAATTAGATTTGATTGGTTGATTGAGTCATTTTCTTCAATAAGAGAGCCTTTTAGTTTTGTAAGAATTGGCTTTGAGGTTGAGGCAGCCTCACCTGACCTAAGTGAGACTGATTAGACTCTGGGGCTGGTGAGGCTGAAACTTTTACAATACACCAGATTTCTAACACCCCCACACTGGGTCCTTTTTCAAGTAAAGAATATCTGATTCCAAACATTTCTCCACTGGAACAAAGTCTGAATTATGTAACTTGACTCGAATTTCTTCTCATACACTCCCATAGCGTCACAGTGCATTTGCCTGTTGAAGCTCAGCGTCCATCCACTTCAATGGGGCTGCATAGAACAGCTTTTTTTAGTGCGTCGAAAGTCGACGGGCATTGGATAATGCTGCGATTATGTCCCTCCCACGGATGCTCAGCGTCTCTGGGGGTGAATGGAGGAGTGGGCTGGCGTGGACGCTGGGCTTCGGCGTGATGATTGGAGGGTCTGCGAAAGACTGAGTTGCCGTTTGATTGACAGCGATTTTGAACTATAAAACGTCACCGGAGCGCTCTTCAGTCCAGTCCCATCGCGGATTTTGTAAGCGAGTCGAAAGGCAAACTGCATTTATTGATATTTGCTTGGCGAAATTGCTAGATATTTTTCATCATACATTTCATACACTTATACACACAATTCCTTGCTTCAGTTTAACATAATTCCCACATTTCCTTGTTCAAGTTTAATATAATTTTGTAGGTTGGCCATCACTATGATTCAGAGACCTGAGGTCTGAACTTCAAGTGCTGTATTCAGATCAGGACTTGTATGGTGACAGGGGAACACTGTGATTTTTTGGTGTAGGCCGAAAATGAGCTTCCCCTCTTTGAAAGACCAGCAGCCGCCACTAATATATTGTGGCGACCACTGCCGTGGACGCCTGTTCGGGTCCTGCGCAAGGGAGCATCTTTTTTAACAGATTTTTTGAACAGTTAAGTGAACTTTAAAAATGCAATATTCAGCTGAGTGTATTCTTTTAGCCCCCCCTTTTGAATGTGACTCTCAAATTACTCAAATTACAGAAAAGTGGAATTTGAGGGTGAAACCCCGTCGACTCCCATTCATTCTGCACTCACTGGCGAGCGCCCTCGCATGGACAGAGATGTCAGTTCAGAAACCGAAAGTTCTCTTCATTCTTCGTTCTCCCTTCATTAGACATTCTCTGGCGGTACACACAAATATTGAATTTGTGATTTAAATATTTGTATTATTTATATCAGGACCAACAGTGAACCAGTGAATTCAACTAAAGTTGTATTTCTCTAGAGTAAAATGTGTCTGGAAAATGTTGTCAAGCATTGACAACATACGCTTGACAACATTTTCCATTATCATCATTATTAGGTCATTATATTAGACTAAAAACACTATATTAGACTAAAAACAATATAAACTGTAGTAAGCAAGGCCTACCTTATCTCTTCCTTTATGTGTTCCGCCCCAGACAGTATAAAGTACAAATGCGAGGGATAAACAATGAGTTTAAAGTGTTCTTAAAACAAGTAAAGAAGGGGGAAGGGGATTAAAAGTGGATCTAGAGAAAGGTCTGCGGACTGCAGAAGAGGGAAGCTCAAATGAGGAAGTAGACAGTACCGCCTGACTGTTTCACCCCTAGATATATATAGAACACTAGATGTCTGGTCCGCGCTGCTGGCCAATGGAGTCGAACGTCCGCACTGGCAGCCAACTTGCCACAGTCAGCTCGCTCACCCATAACATTGTGTTGGTAGTGGTACATGAACTCATTATAAATGAATACGTTACATGTACTATAATGTTGTTCACTGTCTGTTCTCTCTCTCCTTTTATAACCTTTAGACTGACCATCCTATAGGAGGATATCCTGAAGGGATTATCAACTGGGAGGGGAACTGGTCCAACTGGAGTCTAATCAGTCTCACTCGGGTCAGGTGAGGCTGCCTCAACCATCACCCACACCCACATCCACACACACACTCAAAGCCAATTTTTACAAAACTAAAAGATTGTCTTCTTCAAACTTCATCACTGAAAAGTGATGAAGAAAACCACTCAATCTACATAACAAGCCTACTCTGTAATACAAGGTAGGCTTGATACGTAGATTGAGTCGCGACTACAAGCTCAAACAGAGAAAAACAAAGAGACACTTGATAGTTTGTGTGCATGTAGAGACACATTTCTGATGCAGCTCCTTCTTTAGAGTAGAATGAGGGGGGGGGGTATCCGGAAAAATGTCAGCGAATCGACGCATGCTTACATCCAGACATTTTTTTTCTTATAGAGCAGATATTTATGCTATCATCATGAAAGTGCGTTCAGTGACGGAGGACAGTTAGGAGCTGGCTTAGCTCCGCTCGTTGGCTCCATCAAGTGGTGAACGTGCAAGGCTGAATAAGCTTCAGATAACATGCTCGCAAGGTTTACAGTTAATAGACCTGCTGCACTTTAAGTCCCCATTACATTAACATTGAGTTTGTACTCAATTGTATTCACCACTTAAAAACCTTGGCACGCATCGCAGCGCCATCAGCTAAATGTATTTGGAAGGTTACGTGATGGCGCAGCACCACTATTCAATTATTTGGGGAGAACCCTGGCGCCCTCTTTCTGTGACTGTTCTGCTCTGCACTCTTTTTCTCTTTACTCACTCACTGTCGATAATGCTAACAACAATGCTTAAAAACTATCATTTTCACGTCATGCACACAAACAATATGTCATATGAAAGCTGTGACTCCACGGAGTACAACAAGCCTCGTCATTTTGTTAGATTATCTCGAATAACGTCAATAACACACTTTTCCAAGTCGCAGAAAGTGGCTTTGTATAAAAGGACGAAAAAGCAGTCAAATAGTAAACTAGTGTAGCCTTTATTTTGGAGCAATGTGTCACTAGCCAGAGATAATACACTATCAGACCAGGTGTTCTCACGTTGGCTAGGGCGTGCATTCACACACACACACACACACACACACACACACACACACACACACACACACACACACACACACACACACACACACACACACACACACACATAATCATAATAAAAATACCCATCATCTTGGTTTTCAGATTGGCATTCCGTTTAAATCTGTGTTGCTATAATTTGCTCTAATCCTTACCTACTTTGAGGACGCATGTACGCATCGACGCAAGTGATCAACATTACACACACACACACACACACACACACACACACACACACACACACACACACACACACACACACACACACACACACACACTAACAAACGCACACACTGACACGCCCATTCACGGGATGTTATCTGTTGAATTGCTGCATCATTGCCAGGGGACAGGAGGAGGCATCCGTGATGGAGTGCTCAGGAAATGCCTGTCCCCCCCCCCAGGTTAGAGGGACTCACTGGCCCTCTAGGTCGGAGGGAGAGCAGCTCAATGTGTTTCTGATCAGGGTGATGGACATGATAAGGACAGAGAGCATACAGGGTTGGCCCGGCTCCTTAATTTGATTTCCTCTCTACCAAAGCAGTTGTTTAGCATAACAATGTCAAATGGAAGCACAGGGCCCTTGTTGAAAGGTAAATCACACAAGTGACCACCCGCTAGCCTGACTGGATAAGCAGCTGCGGTGTGCGCTCTGGCACTCAATGTAAGCGATATCCAGAAATGTAGTAACTGGTTTCGATTTTTTTTATTATTATGAAAATGCCGAAGTTAGGGTCGCCTTCTCTCATACAATGAAAGGAGTCGATTATCAAAAGTTTTTATTCTCGATGGAGAAGGGGGTTTGTGTGAGCGGGTCTCGCGGCGTGTGTGCGTGTGTGTGTGTGTGTGTGTGTGTGTGTGGGGGGGGGGGGCGCCCTCCGAGCGCCTGAAGGTGACGCGACGGCCTTCATATCTCGCCCGGTGTCTGCGGCTCATTATCAGGACGCGCCGTGGGGAGGGGGAGGGGGAGGAGCTTAAGCGGTCAGCGAGCAGCTTTTTACCCTTTTTTTTTTTTACCCGCTATGGGCCCACGGAACAAGCACTCAGCGAGCAGGCTCAATTATTTGCGTAGGCTCAGTTCAGAGGAGCCCATAACCGGCATCCTTAACGGTACACCACGGAAACACTGAGGCTTGTTCTCCACGCTGTTGTTTGTGTCCCCGGGATAACTGGGGAATTAGAGGTAGAACGGAAGCAAAGTGGCCACGTTGTGCATGGGTTGATAGGAGATGAGTTGGACTGAGCTGTATTGGAAACAGTAGTCCTATGCTGTGAACGGAGACTGCGCAATGTATTCAAATGGGCACCTATAGCCTACCTTCTTTTCAAAGTGTTGAAAAATCATAGCGTCGCAGAAGGAACCCCACGGGAGTGGTCGCAGTTATTCACTTCCATAGAATTTACTTATTTTAATTTTTAAACACACAAATTGTCCCCCTCAACACAAACAACTCTTTATCTGGCTGTCCTGAAATCAGAGCTTCCCACGGACTCACTTTGTTTCTATTACTATCTCAAGACAGAACAAGCGTAATATTTTCTCTACCTTGCCCCCCTACATTATTAAAGTTCACCTTTGAATCGTCCCTCCCTCTACATTGATCTGTACTAAACCCTTCTTAAGCAAGCCATTCACCGCCTTTGCCCTTAGGATCCGGCTGACGCCATGCAGGCGCTCTGGGGACAGAAAGATCCCAACATTTGAACGATTCGGTACTAGATTGGTCCCTCGAATTACCCTGATGACCCCCAGGAACCACACCTAGAGGCTACTGTATTTTCCATGGGGAATTATGCGTGCTTAACTGACTCATCTGCGTAAATGTTTTCTTAAATTAGCTTTTGAGGGTGCTGCTGTTATTGCTATATTATCAAATTAGTGTATATTAACGAACACGTCATTGGAGATGCATGTGCGGGTCGGTCACGGTGCTGGGACAGTAAGTGGGTCATGTGGGTTCTCGCCTTGCCCAAAGCGCTGCGTGTGACTGAGCCACTGGGTCAATACTCACTAACATCTGGGAGTTAGTTAGTAGCCAACGGTAAGTTCCTCCCCGCATCGGACACTTTGGTTGGTCTTCAAACACAAGGAAGAAATTACGTGCAGTGCCACACTGTTGATGTATTAGAAGTGAGAAGCAAAAACACAATTACAACTTAAGTGGGAACATGCGTGGCGGAACAGCACAGGGAGCCTGGGATTCAGGTGGTTTGTTTCCTGGCTGTTCTGAGACCCAAAAAGAACATTTATATCTGGGAGGATTCTTTTCCTTTTTCCTTGCTCGGGACAGAAGACAAGGAGGATTGTTTAACTTCTTTGTAGCTTCTATTCATTAGTTTACCTCGATTCAAAACTATTTACTCATATCTTTGTCTGGCGGAGGAATGCCGCCACGACGATTTTGACTATGAAAAGTATCAAAAATGTCCAGCAAACCAAGGACTTCCCTCCATTAGAACGAATGCCTGTTTCTCTTTAGTCCTTATTTTTTTTTTTTCTCTCTCGACAAGGCAGGCGGGCCGAGCGGGCCGCTCACGTCTCACTAGGGCCCAGGAATCCAGCTTAACCCGGCTTTACCCGTTCCCCCTGCTTCTCCTGGGCTAGGGTTTCATCACTAAGCCCGGCCCGCGACGACGGCAGACGGCTCCGTCATACCGCGCTGCGCTGCAATAATAACCGCATATTAAATGGGATTGTTATGGTAAGGTGAGAGGGTGTCTGAGGAACCCCGAAAATATGTCTAGCATTTCCCAAATAACAATAAGAAGCCGGCGCTGAGGCGAGGCCGGGCTACGGCGGTGTCAGGTGCACGGTTACGTTCACACAGTGGGAGAGAGAGAGATAACTTGTTTTTCGCAAAACGGCAGACACTGGATACAGCGGTGGAGGCCAGACAAATATCTCCCGCGTTTGTATTCTGCTTTGCATGAAAGCATTTCGGAATTTGGAACGCGATTTGTCTGTGCCGAAGAATACAATGTACGGAGAGCCGAGGCAAAAACCATTCGGCTGCTTTGTCCTACGCACAGACATTTTCGGAAGTACTCTGCAACTTGATATTGCTATCGCTCCCTGCGGCTATTCCATTCTATTCTATTCACGCTGCTGTGAATATATACGTTCAGGAAAACGTCGGAAAGGGTTCATTATTCGGGTCGGCTGGTTCTGGCTCTATCTTCCAGTCCGAAGGGAACTCTCCTGTCCCCCTGCCTATCGGCACACAGTGTTTCCAACACAAACCAAAGCGGTTCCTCAGCGACCGATCGGGTCGGTTCCCCATTCCTCAGCTCTCCGGGAGACCCTCAGCTGGTCCCACTTTCCCAAGAGTTCCTGTTTGAGGGATTAGCGCTTTGGTTTTGCTGGCTTTGGGGTCGCGTCCCTGCATTACTTAGGAACACACAGCGGTGCAGAGAAAAAAGGACTTAAACAGAGTCAGACTCCCCCTTAAGCCAACCGGCCTTTCCTTACCTTTCTACCTATTAAACCTAGCGAGAAGGACAGACTGCAGGGGAGCTGGAACATGTATCGGGTTCTCGCTGGCTTTTTTCTTTCTTTTGTCTTTCTGCTCTCTGTCTCTCTCTCTGGGGAACATGGAGACTTCCAGAAAGAAAGAGAAAACTATCGTTTTAATGGCGGACTACAGATGCTGCCCGGTTTACGGATTCAAGCGTTATATAATACAGTTAAATAGCATCATCTTTCTTTTTTTTGTCTGTCTCTTTCTTTCCTTGTTTCTGTCTCTCTCTCTCTCTCTCTCTCTCTCTCTCTCTCTCTCTCTCTCTCTCTCCCTCTCTTTCTCTCTCTCTCTCTCTCTCTCTCCCTCTCTCCCTCCTCATCCCTCGTTCTCCCTGACAGTCTTTGTTCCTCCGGCAGTGAATAGATAATGGCCGTGCGAGCGGTTCTGTTTACCATGGATACCGCCGGTGGATTACAGTGATTACGGCCAGTGCCAGGGGCCCGCGAGGGGCGAGCGAGGGCCCCTGGCACCAGGAACGGAGCCTGCTGACAGCCAGCCTGTCCCAAGATTAGAAAGAGCGGGATTAAGGCTTGTGTTCCTTTCTCCCCCCCACCTGGGCGATGATGGAGTCATTAGAAGGGGAAGGATGGGACAGTGCAACATGACGGAGGGAGGGTGTGGACAGTTAGCCCGGAAATCCAGACCCACATCTAGAAAGCTGTAGGGTCTGGCAACGAGTAATGGAAATGGCGGAGCTAACCAATACGATACGACTCTTGCCGTATCCGGACGGTAAGTCAGCAACGCTTTTGGCCTCGCCTATATCAGATACACCGATGTGATTGGTTAATGTTCTGGGCCAGGGGAATCGGTCGAAGTGAGTATATTGCTCGTTCCCAGAGTGACTCGCTGAGCAAATTCAAATTGTGCTCTTGCGAGAACTCCCAGGATTCCCAGGGCAGTGGACAGTGGGGGGCAGTCCGAGTCCGAGTTTGGCGTTCCAGGGCCGAGGTGGTCTGGGCAGCGACGTTGGGTCTTGGGTGTGCTATTTGGTCACTCAGCCCATGCGTTGATATCTATAAGCGGGAGAACAATTGTTCACTGCCTCATACTTGAAATCGCTACACCAACGCAACCATGTCGGTTTGTTTTGTCTTCCTCCACGGGGGCCGGGTGGAGGTCTGACTCCCAGCCTCCGCCCTCCTGCTCATCGGGAGGATGGTGGGCCGTCAGAGGCCCCCGGGGCCGGGGTCGAGTTTCACATGTCTTCCTGTGTTGGCCCCCCCAGCACAAATACACGCACACACACACCCACACACACACACACACACACAAATGCACGCATACACACATGCACACACGCGCACTGATTGCACTTGATAATATTTATCCTCCATTATAGTTCCACAGATACGGATGCCAGAGTGGAGTGGAGTACAGTGATGGAGGGGGGGGAGGGGGGGGTTGGTGCGGCCTTGGGATCCCAGACAGGGCTTAGCCAAAGGAAGGGAAAGGGGAGGCGGGGAGGTGGGGGGGGGGGGGGGGGGGGTGGTGCTGGCTCCGGCACCATCCCGTTGAGAGTTCATCAGCTGTTCCCCCGGCGGTGGGGTAAAATAATCAGTGTAGCCACTAAGAGCCCCAACGCCGGGCCCTAAACACTCGGCCCCGTGTATATTTGTCCTGACGGTGAGTGCTGGTGTTTGCGACGGTGAAACGCGAAACCTGATAAAATACACACAAGAGTGTTGCCTTTTGTGTGGTGGTTTCACAGTTCAAATAAATGAGTCTGGTTGCATGCGGGAACCACCACCCCCAAGGGAAGCGAAGGCCCCCCCCCTCTCCCTGCGTTGTGCTAAGCCCATAACTAGGCCGCGTCAAAGAGACGTGTATTAAGGTCTCAAGTCCGACACAATGCCGTCGAGCGCGGAGCTATAAATCTGTCCGGCACGCATGCGGACCGAGGCCTTGTTAGAGACCTTGCTGTGCCTTAACGCTGAATTGAAAAGGCTCAAAACCATAGTGAGAATGAATAATAGCCGGGATAAGTGCCGGACGGTCTGCCTTTATTTATTTTAGATTGAGTGGTTTGTCCTGCAAAACCCAAACGCAAATATCGGATCACGAGTAGAAACCTGCAGGGTCACCGTCCTTCTCTTGAGAGGCCTCTCGCCAGTACATGCCCTGTCTCGGTACAACCGAGGCAGCCGAACGCTATATAGTTTTATGTCCGTTACGACATCCAGCAACACATGCTGTACTGCTAAGAGGCACCGGCTCTGTCACATGATGCAAAGACACAACGATGCTATGCATATAGCGAAGAATCATGTACACTGTGTGTGCGTGCGTTTTCTGTTTTTAATTTATTACGCGTCGTCTCATATCCAACGTATGCCAATCAATCCGCGAGCAGCCCATAATATTTAATAGCCGTGGAGAATGGCACCCTATGCACCCTGAGATCATCTATCCGGTGGGAGCTCGCCTGCCAACATCCAGTATAGAAGTTGGAGCACTGATTGAGGATCAGTTTGTGATTTGTTGGTTGTCCTGGCTATTAGAGATGGCATCAGAACATTTAGGGAAATAGATGGAAAATAATGAGGGGAAGGGACGTCTGCCAAGGCCCTGCTACTCTAACCTGTTGCGCACATAGAGAGATCTGTGTTCAATATTGTTGTTACTGGCAGGGCCTGTTTTGGGCAAGTCAGCATTACCATGTGATGCCCAAGAATGACATGCGTGTCATTTCCTGCCAGGGGCAATCATTTGGTTATTACTGCTGCACACTGGCAGCATGCTCATGTTCTGTCTGTGATTTCCAAAATGAAACATGTATATTTTTCTTTTGTCGACAGCTGCGAAATTTCTGGGCAAATTAAGATCTGCGGTCCAAAAAAAGTTTTCTTGGGGTCCCGTGGTTGAGAACATTTCAGGTTCCATAATGAACTGTGTGCAACGTCTGAAGCCGGCCGTTTATAAATATGCTTGGGAAGTAGCCGTGGCTTTGAGAAATCGGTTGTTTACCCTACCTTGTGACGGTTCCGTATGATGGATTTCTAAACTGTATACATGAGGCCCGCGCAGACAATACAGGCTAATTGCAGGAGATCTTGAATTACACGATATTTCGATGGTTTTGCACAGAGTGATAACAGGAAGGTCACATGTAATTAGTTGTTATTAATGAGCGCGCTGACTAAAATGGATGATGTTTTGGTGTCTCGATCACGCCCGCTGTTCTCTTCACAGCCAAGGAAGACAAAAATAATAATTCCTGGCAAAGGCGGAGTAAAATGCTTTAGTTTAAACACAATAAACCCAGCTATAACTCACGATGAGAATCACTTTAAACAACGCATGGAAGCAGTAGACACACCAAAAAAAGGGCTTAACTACTATCAAATGAGTCCTCTCTGGAGCCATTTGAGACAGCAAATTACAATAAAGGTTTGGACAAATAAACTTTGACTTGAGAATGGTTTGACAGTCGTTGGCCTGATGAGGCCACTGTCTCCTCAGTAATACTACCGGAGCTTTCCTGGAGGCCTGTCTTCATCCCTGGTTAACGCTGCCTCTCTCGACGCCCACGGCATGCAAATATATTGCTCATTGTATATGTGGAATCATTTTGGAGAGAGATTCATAATGTATGCGAGGGCCATAAATGGGTTGGATCTTGTTATTGGATAACCTACAGGATGTGGATTTTTAATCAGCAACAAATGAAAGTTGATGTGTTGCAATTTCTCTATGCCTCCCTTTTCTACACAAAACATGAAAACAAAGACAGAAAACTGTCATGGAAAGGAAGGAGCCTTTAAGTTCCATTAAGGAAAAAGACTCTCCATCTCTCCCTCTCTGTCTCTCTCTGTCTCTCTCTCTCTCTCTCTCTCTCTCTCTCTCTCTCTCTCTCTCTCACTCTCTCTCTCTCTCTCTCTCTCTCTCTCTCTCTCTCTCTCTCTCGCTCTCTCTCAGCCGAGCATTAGCAGCCAGCAGCCTGTTGGCTCGGCCGGCGTCTCAACCGCCAGTTCGGGTCTCATGGCAACCAAGCCCTAATGGCAGGAATGATCCAGAATAACTGGGTTTTATTGGCAGATGCAACTCGTCCTTTATTGAAGTGCAGACGCTTTATTCTTTCCTTGTGGGGAACACGGACGATGTTATTGATTACGATGACAGTAGGGTACAGTAAGTGTTTGTGTGTGTGACGCAGAGGAAACAGTCAAATGGCAACAAAAAAGGAAAAAGAAAGAAAGAAGCATAACAAGAGTTTGGACTCTTGTAGACTGTGCGCTGTGAAAACAACTCAAAATGTCAGACCGCAATCTCGCAGTTCATTACAGGGGAGTGTGGCTCACACTGAGCACTAGAACTCAGGGCCTCTCTCTCTCTCTCTCTCTCGCTCTCCTTATCCCAGGGGGTCCCGCTCAGCTGGGGGCCCTCCGTCGAGGATAAGAGGCATGAGGTCATAGCGACAGCATGTTTGACTCAAGGCAGCAACGCTACGTTCGAGCAAAGGGGGGGGGGGGGGGGGGGGGGCGATGCTGAAGAACGACAAAACGTTAACAAACGTAAATGAGGCAGTCTTAGTTTTTTAGGGTGTTTGAATCCCGGTAATTAGGTTCTGGGATCGAACTCTAAAAGTTGACATTGAGCAAGAGGCCTAAACCCCCACGCTCTTTAATGGTCTGCATCTCAAAATCGCAGGAAGTGGCTTTGTATAAAAACTGTTGGAAACAGGACAAAGTAGCAGTCACATAGTAAACTAGTGTAGCCTTTATTTTGGAGCAATGTGTCACTAGCCAGAGATAATACACTATCAGACCCTACGCCAGATGTTCTCATGTTGACCCATTGGCTAGGGCGTGCATTCACACACACACACACACGCACACGCACACGCACACACACGTGTACACATCCGAGAGCTGGGAGAGTTATCTGAGACGGGGAGGAAACGCAAGCGATAGGCTCGTCGTTGTCTCTACACTCCCCGGCTAATGCAGCGCCTTTTATCAGCGGTGCTGGTGGCTCCTGGGCAGCAGCAGCAGCACCACCACCACCACTACCACCACCACCACCACCACCACCCGCCCAGCTCAACCGTTAAGCTTCTCGGGGGGCCCTCGGGGGCCCTCAGAGGAGCCGTGGAGGCCTTGGAAGGGGCCCCACAGATAATAACCAGGGGGTGGGGGTGTCAGCCCGGGCAGGAGGTGCTGTCTCCGCTACGCCAGTAAACACAGCAGGACGTCCGAGGACTCCCTCGGCAGATCTGTGTGTAACCGAAGCCTTTTTTTTTTATCGTGAACCGTAAAACACCATGAGTGAGAAAACTGCTGTTGTTGTTGTTGTTGTTGGGTTGTTGTATTCTGAAGGAAGTGGTATTTTATCGAACTGGGGTGATTCGTAGGCCCCTAGACGCATATATTAACACAGTACATAAATGTAGTTATGTGTATATACTGTATATTCTCATGCACACACACACACACACACACACAAACTAACACACACACACACACACACACACACACACTAACTAACACACACACACACACACACACACACACACACACACACACACACACACACACACACACACACACACACTTGTCTTAGCAGCAGGGGATAAACAAGTTGGAGATTGCGGATGGTAGAGGGGAGTATATCACTCCATACATCCACGCATCCACACACACCCCTGAGAGTCCTCTGAGTTACCCTAAGAACTCTGGAGCGAGGGGTGCATGTGTGTGTGTGTGTGTGTGTGTGTGTGTGTGCTTTGTCTAAGACCTGACATCTCAGCTTAACGGGGTCAACTATGTAAATCTCCCCGCCCCCACATGCATTACGCAAGATGATCGCGAGGAAAAACATCCATAAATCCTCTGATGGCCAGCAGAGCGGGACGCAGGGGAGAGGAGGAGAGAGGATGGGTGAACAAAAGAGAGAGAGCGAGAGAGAGATGGAGAGAGAGGGAGAGAGAGATAGACAAAGAGAGAGGGAGAGAGAGATGAAGAGGGAGGGATAGAGGGAGTGTAATAGAGAGAGAGGGATGGAGAGAGAGATGAGGAGAGAGGGAGAAAGAGAGAGAGGGAGAAAGAGAGAGGGAGAAAGAGGGAGAGAGAGATGAAGAGAGAGGGAAAGAGAGGGAGTAAAGATAGAGAGAGATGAAGAGAGAGAGAGAGCTGAAGAGAGAGGGAGGGAGAGAGAGAGAGATACAGGGAGATGGAGAGAGAGAAAAACTGAATGAAATCATATCCTTTTTTCATTTCCGTTTTTTGACCTCGGCGGAGCATCCTTGGGTTCCGCTGCGTTCGGCTACATTGCATCAGTTCACTCACTGATGACTTTAACACACCACACACACACACACACACAAACACACACACACACACACACAAACACACTAATGATGGATCAGACTGCACGTTAGCAAGGTGTTCTGCGCTCTGCCTTCCGCCCCGGCCCAGCCCGCGCTGGAGCGAGGCCTGGGCGGCGTCATCATCAGTCACATGGGAGGGAGCGGGACACTGATGGCTTTTTAACATAATGCTGATTTAGGATCCGCGCCAACCCCCAGTCTCTTTATAGAGGCCCTAACCCTCTCAAATCGTCGACAGGGTCGCAAAACTATCGATCAATTCCGTGCGGAACTATGCGCAGCCGGTCGACTTTGATCGCGACCGCAACCGCATAGGTGTTAAGTCAGGACGCAGCGACGGCGTAAATCTACCGATTTCTTTTTTCCCTTTTTCTTGTCAGACCACCTCGACGTATAAATCTTCACTTTCCACTCCATATAATCCCACTATATGATAACAACATCTCTCTCTCGCTCTCTCTCTCGCTCTCTCAGTGTCTCCCTTTGTCTCTCTCCGTCTCTCGCCCTCAGTCTTTAATCATGGACAGCCCCCCCCCCCCCTCCCTGCTTTGGACTGAGCAGATTAAATTAAATTTACATCTGTCGAATGAATCTCTTTCACATGCTTTCAAACTAAACAGGGGGCCCCCTGTCAGTGATAAAGCTGTGGTATGTGGGGATTAGTTAATGAACCCCTGAAAAGTTTATCAGCAAGTTAGGTTTAGGTTATGCAGAAATAACGCTGATATCTATCCACACACAGAACATCATTTAAGCTAAAGCCGCATGCTTCTTCACCCCTGTATAAACACACGCACGCACACACACACACATACACACACACACACACACACACACACACACACACACACACATACGCACACAAACACTACACATCCATACCCATACGGAGGCCTCTGATATTGTCTTGTTTTTCTAACGATCCTCCGAGATGTACAGAAGCTGTTGAACGTGTGTGTGTGTGTTTTTCAGCCATCTATACATGTTCAGGTACATTGTTGACGGGCTGTTTGCTTGGACAACATTCTTGAGATTGAGAGTCGATGATGGCCGTCAGGAAGCTGTCACTCAGAGCTGCCGTGGCAACAGGTATCCACATGGCGCCCTCCTTCTCTGTGTCTACTGCTGAGCTGTGCCTGGAATGCGCGTGTTGCACTGTTGCAGCATGCATGCAGATACAGAATGCCCTGTTACTGCTGTTGTTATTGTGTACATTTGTATGCATACGTGTATGTATGCACGCGAGGAGAGTATCTATGTATGTGAGCATGTGTGTGCACATGCTTGCATATGATTGTATGTGCGTGTGTGTGTGTGTAGGTGTGTGTGTGTGTGTTTGTGCGTGTGTGTGTGCGAGCCTGTGCGTGTGTGTATGTGTGTGTGTGCGTGTGTGTGTGTGTGTGCGTGTGTGTGTGTGTATGTTTGTGTGTGTGTGTATGTTTCTGTGTATGTGCCTATGTCAGTGTATGTATCTGTGAGTGTGTGTGTGTGCGTGCGTGCGTGTGTGTGTATGTTTGTGTGTGTGTGTATGTTTCTGTGTGTGGGTGTGTGTGTGTGTGTGCAGTATAATGAATAGGTGGAAGGTCACCGTCGGAGGGAGGAAGCTCTGTATCAGCCTGTGTTTGTCCTGTGTGTGTCTGTCAGCAGCACTCCTCCTCAGGGTCCATGTGGATACATATGAGCAGCAGGTCCACCCGTCCTGAAAGGCAGACTTCATCAGGGGGGAAAGTAGACTGGGTACCCCCAGCCCGTTCTGCCGGCGATTCGAGTTCGCCCTGCAGAAGGGTCTAGGGAGGAGCAATACATTTCTTTCTGCTTCCGACGCGTTTTTGCGGGAGCCAGTCACCAAGCTGACTTCTCCCGCTGGCGCGCTATTGGCTGGTTTAACACAATGACGACAGGGAAGCGACTGCAAGCAGCCAATTGCGTACAGAGTCAGTTAAACTAGGCTTGTCGATCACGCCTCTTGATGCTGAAGAAAATGACAGCAGCCTCCCCAGACGAACGTGCAATCTACGATTGAGCTTGGTCTGGCAATAGCCAGGCTAGGTGGAAAGTGCTGGGCACGCAGAGACTGACTCAAACTTTGAGCTTATCCTGAACCATTGGTAGGTTTCAATTCCAGAGCCCATAAAATGTCCCCTTGACTCTTGTCAATGTCAGTGAGGTGGATTAGTGGGATAGGAGCCAATGGGGAGAGCCACATAGTGCTGGGGCCTCACCGTCCTGCCACCCTCTAGGTGTGGACTAAAGCCCAGGCCTGCACCCAGGTCTCCCGGTGGGCCCTTAGAGGAGGTGGGCCGTGGCTCTGTCAGGCACCCTGTGGCCTCCTGTTCAGGGCTATAAGAGAGAAGGTGCCGCACACTCTGAGTTACAATTTGTAAAGTTTTTATTGATCAGGGTGATCAATTGATCGGCCTTCATCAGATCACATCATACCTTTACCATTATGTGATCTGATGAAGGCCGTAACAGGCCGAAACGTTATCACCCTGATCAGTTAAAAACTTGACAAAAACTCTGAGTGTGTGGCACCTTCTCTCTTATACATTGGACTTACACCGACAGCCAGCACCTCGTCTTTTGGTGTGCGTTACACCTTTTCCTCCATAAAGCTCCTGTTCAGGGGTCCCATACTGCTGTAGCCTTCAGTACTTTGATAATCCTAACGAATATAATAGCACTGTTAGCATCTGGGATGACGTAGAAAGGCGGTTAAAAGGCGGCCAAAACTGGAGAAAGAAAGAAAGAAAAGTTAAAGTTATCTAAATATGATGTTATTAAATGTAGATCCCGGTTTGACCCAGCTAGCTTACCCAACCATAGCTAATGTCTCGTATGTGTCGTGGTGGTGAGTGGCTAACGCTAACGCTACACATGAGGGGATTATTATTACCCGGCAGTGTGCGGCACCGCTCCACGGCCCGGGCACAGACGCGTCCCGGAGGGGCCAGGGGCCAGGGCCAGCGGGTGACGCGTGTTTCTGCTCCGGTAGGTAGCGTGATGGGGCGGCAGAGTGAGGTAAGCTAGTAGCGCCCCCTGGGGGAACCCCTCCATGGAGCCGGGCCCAGCGCGGGGCTTTGGCAGCGGGGAAGGGGGGGGAACGCGTCAGGGAAGACGGACTCCTTATTTTCACCCTCCTCTGGTCTCATGTTCGCACACCACTGGGCACCGCTGACCAGGCAGTAACAACAGGGCTTTAAGGTTCTGACGTCAGCGTTTTGGCGTTTTTTTGCAGGTCAGCAACTATAAATGGCAAAAGTTTTCTTGCGTCGCCAAAACGGTTGACGTTCAACGCGGTACGTGTTGCCAATTCAAGACAGGCCGCCGTAGACATGAAGAATATACTTGTCACTTTTTCTGGGAATCAAGTGTTTGACCGAAATAGATTTCAATGGCCTCATAACGTATCAATGAGCCAGCCAAAACCCCTGATTGGTAAATTGTCTGGTGGCTGGGATCCACATTTCCTAAAGCCTGCACTTGTATTGGTCCATTCACGCCTGTAACGCTTTTTATTTTTTAAGTGCCGAATCCGATACAGCGAAGCAAAGCTATATTTGTGTTTCTCGTGTTTTTGGTGTGTTTTTTACTTCATTTTCTCTTCATTTTCCACAGACCTTCAAATACCGAGGTCCGTGGCAGGAGGACATTTTGCTATTTTCCAAACATCTGTTATAATTTACCTTGGCGAAACTGCTAGCTGGACATTTTACCATTGTTTTTTCTCTCTCAGTTTCTCGTTCTATAGCTCGCAATAGAGGAAAAAAACGCTGCCTCCGTAAGCAAACAGACAGAGAGCTCACGGCGGTGGCTAGAGGAGGAAAACTCACGGCAGGTGATGACAACTTCTTCTACTCAGAGTCATAGTATTCAATAATGAGCTGAGGATTATTAAAAAAATCGACAGAAAATGCTTGTAAAACGTTTTTTATGTCAAACTGCCCGACCTATGTAAACACCACAAAACGCCATAGTGTCACAAAAAGGTTGATTTCTCCCCTCCACTCCAACATAAAACTGAACAACACTTCGGCTACACTTGATAACACTTTCAAATAAAGGTACATTAATTAACCATAAACTTAAACAGTAATAAGCATCAACTAACTTAAGTTAAGTTAGTTAACTTAAGTTAATTTACAGTTAACTAACGGTCTAGTCATAATTGAATAATGGTGTTCATGTTAACTAATGGTGTTTATTTTAACTAAGGTAGGCCTTACTGGTGTTTATGTTAACTAAGTTATTAATGTATACATTCTTTAATAGGGTTAGGGTTCAAATAAATCGTTAATAATTGAAAACAGATATTTTCCTGAATGCATCAATCAAGTATTGAGTCAAGATATCACAGCAGTAACACTTTGTGATATCAAATACAAATTGCTACTAAGAACTTTGTCTTGATTAGGCAAACATTAATCAGCCAGCCTATATTCTGTGTTTCCACTGCCGTCTGTTGCGCAGCCAACATCCTGAGCGAATGTGTGCCTTACTGAGTATGCTGTGAAATCATTGCTCTCTTTGGATTCTTCAATCCTCCAGCTTGATTTATATTTTAAAAAATAATCCTTCAAAAGTTTGCGAGAATATGACGTTCCTAACTTTTCCTCTTGCCGTCTATCATCTCTGCTCCGTCGTATTTACCATGATGATGCCCCGGCTTGATTATGGCGATTCATCCTCCTAACCATCGGGATGGGAGGATTTATGGGCCAAAGTACACATAATCACAGACAGAATGCCTAATACCTTCTTCAGGAAGCACATTATTCTTATCATGTATCCAACGTCAAGAGACAGAAGTAGTAGTCGCTTGTAGTCACCTGCAGTACCGCGTTTGGCCAACTGGTGGCAATCTAACTCTTTTCAGAAGGGCAAAATGGTTGACTTAGTCTTGACAGCTCTTTAAAAGGGCCCCTGTCTCAGCGTGTTCAGTCCAGGAAAAGGAGAATTACAATAAGTTATTAAAACGTATTGACACCAGATGTGCCCTTCTCCTACTCTACAGACTGAGCGAGTAGAAGGTGTTCAACGCCTAATTGGCCATTTGACCAGCCAACCCACTCACAACCACTCATTAACACACACACACACACACACACACACACACACACACACACACACACACACACACACACACACACACACACACATATACACACGCACACACACATATACACACACATATACACACGCACACACACACACACACACACACACACACGCACGCACACGCACACGCACACACACACACACACCCATAAGCACGCACGGACAAACACAATAACCCACACATATAGGAAAATGCATGCACACACACACACACACATACACACACACACACACACACACACACACACACACACACACACACACACACAGGTCCCAACAATGCAGGCATAAAAATACACTTATACAGTATATACACAATAACATTAAGAGTATGTGTGAGTGTGTGTGTCTGTGTGTGTGCGTGTGTGTGTGTGTGTGTGTGTGTGTGTGTGTGTGTGTGTGTGTGTGTGTGCGTACACATTCCTCCGTTGCTTACAAACTACTCCTTTTTTTTGGAGCCAAATGAATATAATCAAATGAGTTTAACGTCTACTTTGCTCACCCTTGCCTTTGTTTATTAAAGCTTGACTGCACAGTTAGCCCGCACTGGCCACTCTTCAATGTGGTGTCTGTTGTTATCAGGGGGGGGGGGGGTGTCCCCTCAAGATGACATCACAGATAGGAGCAACGTACAGCGTGTGACACAGAGAGAGGAGGCTTCTGGAGAAACACAGCAGGCGTCAGCAGTGCATAGTATGTGACCACAGATATAACCCCATACTAATAATAGGAACCTTATTTCTATAAAATGACTGCAGAGTTCACCAGAGTACACCACCATGAATGACGACCAGTAAGCCGGCGTTCCTGGAAAGTGAGGACTTTCCAGAATAGTCCTATTATGCGTCAAACAAACATCGGTGCACAACCGTCAGTCACAGTGTTTGGTCACGGCCGGGAGTTTCATCACATCTGTTCATTTGTTTGATCGAGATGGATAAACTACACGCCTTGTAACGGTAGCCGCTTTTGGTAGGACGAGGTCACACGCATGTGTGCGTGTGTGTTTGTGTGTGCGTGCATGTGTGGTAGAGGAAGGTGGAGTGGACAAAACCATGAAACCATGAAAACAAAAACTCCCTGTTGCACAGATGTGCGTTGAGATTTGCATATTCTACACATTTACATAAAAGCCCAAAGAGAGACAAAGGAAAAGAGCAGTTATGATTGGAATAAAAGTCTGCTTCATTTCTCTATATCGAAGATTGGAATTGACAAAGATTCAAGGACACCCCTGATAGAGTAAATGATCCCAGTTCTCACTGTGATCTGCTGAGAGATGTTTTGTAGTTTGGCAATAGAAAAGGGAATGATGAGGAAACTAGGGTTTTGTGCGTTATTCACACATAAGGTGTAAAAAGGAGCATTTGATGCTGAATGTTTTCACTAATAATATTAGTATACTAATACTAATAGTATTGAATGATATATTTTGCTCTGTGGACATATGGATATTGTAGTTTATATGACTGGGAATAGTATGTTGATTGTTGCATTGATTGAAAATGATGAATGATCATACATGCAAATATCCAAAGTGTCTTACTCTAAAGTTATAATCCCAAATAACAACGACTACTTAAGTTCAACTTAAGTTTCTCATTACATCTTATTGCATCTGTTGGTCTTGTCGTGGTTTTTCATGACTTCAGCATACCTCAGCGATAAGAATCACTCATTATCCCCCTGTGTTTGCTGTGTGATCACAGGTAGGGACCTCAGTCCGCTGATATCCCCACTGAGTCAACTGGCCCCAGGGCATGGTGGTCATTGTGGTGCTCAGAGAGACACTACTGCTGCTGTTAAAGGAGTCGCTTTCAGAATCTGTGATGACCGGACTGAACGCAGATAACTGTCAACTGGTCCGTCCCAGCCACCTGGGCTCTTCCATTCATCCTGCTGGAAACAATCCCAACGAATCATTGACCTTTTTTGTTGACTTAGGTGGTGAACGAAAATGCCGTAACAGTGTTTTACACGTCTCTAGTACAGAGGACGTCAATCCAGGATCCCTCACTTGTAGACAGTATATGCTAATCAGCAAGGACTGTTGAGCGTATTCTGCTGACTATGCGTCGTCCTATAAAGTTTCTCCGGCGACGTGTGTGTGGGATTCTTCCATACCCGTCGCCTGTTACAATGACGCCGGTATCGGTAGCACACAAACGGAGCATGAAGGTGCCTTCACGTGCTAGGAAAATGATAGTAAATACCAAAAGCCGACGGGAAAACTGCACATGAATACCCCCCGCACGTCGTAATTTCCACCGGAGAGTTCGTGGAATATGTTGACACACGAGCTGCCCGAGATGAGATAACCTTTGACCTTTTCAACAGTAACAGGTCAAGATCTGTGGGTCCGCCATGTTTCATTTCACTACGACGACGAAAGCACTTGAACACAGCGCACTTGTAATTTCCAGCTCACGAATGGAAAGGATCATCTTTTTCCATAGCATAGTGAAGGCAGCATGAGAACTCTACGTCATGTGCGCCGGTGGAGGGAACACAACATGAAGGACACTCGACACAGGACATGTTTTATTGCTCATAATATGGTTTGAAATCATTTGTTTAACGGTAGTTGAAAACCTCCTTTGGCTCAGAGCGGGACGGAGGGGGTTGCGATTTGGCCAGCGTTAAAACAGCACCGCGGCCCGAGGTGCCATTAGAGGCCAAGCAGCAGCTGGAAGTGATTCAGAATCCATGAAGAGGAGGAGGAGGAGGAGGAGGAGGTGGAGGAGGAGGAGGTGGAGGAGGTGGAGGAGGAGGTGGAGGAGGAGAAGGAGGGGGAGGGGGAGGAGGAGAAGGAGGGGGAGGAGGCAGAGGAGGAGGAGGTGGAGGAGAAGGAGGAGAAGGTCGATGAGGAGGCGGAGTAGGAGGAGGAGGAGAAGGAGCAGGAGGAGAAAGAGAAGGAGGAGGAGGAGGCTGTTCTAAAACCCACATGGTTTCAACTGAGGTTTTCACACTCGTTCTTGGCAATTGACCACTAATAGCCTCACAGCGCCTCATTATGAGCTGATTTGTGATCAAACTCACAAGAAGGAAGATAACAATCATGACAAAATCAGGGAATAGTAACAACAAGGATTCAAGATGGCCGTCGGGGTTGTTTGCTGCAGCCTAGCAGCCTGGCTACTGTATTGAATGTGTTAATGGGCGAGTGCTGTGAGTATATGGATCCCACATGGAGAGCGGAGACGCCATCTGCTTCCAGTCCTTTACCCAGGTGCTCAGAAAGGCCAAAGGTGTTCATCAGTAGTAAAAGTCCCAATGTGCATATCTTAAGTCTTCAGTACATGTGGTGTTGAGCCATGATTAAAAAAAAAAAAGACAAAATAATTTCAGGGATTTTCAGGGAGTTATTTTCCATTACGAAAAACTTTTGTATTAAACCCCATCGTACTTAAAATAAATAAATAAATAAAACAAACATATGGAAATAATAGAAAGATTGGCGGTTGATCTTTAAAATGCATTTAAATAATGCATTTTAAACAATGGAAAGTAAGCAAAGACAAGGCAAAACTCATTACGGGGGCTTACGGACGTCATTCATTTATTCAAGTTCATCTCTGTGACTTCATTTTGGTACAACTTTTCGTTGCTGGTTTCCGATTTGGATGTCTTACCCGCAATACCTGGGGTTGGAAAGCACCGGCGCAATCTCTCCTTTCAGGCCCTTTGTGTTGTCCTCCCCCACATACAGTAGACTGAGCTGACACGGCTTGTTTGAGGAGCCCACCTGAACAAACTTCCTGCTGTGCTATCTGCTCTAATTATGGGATTACCCCTCAGGAATCTACCGGCTCCTCACCGCCATGAGCAGCGCACTCAGCAGGGACAGAACCCCACATCAGGCTGAGGGACGTCTTCTTGTCTGACACACACACACACACACAGGGGCACAGAAACACACACAGCCGTCCACGCACACGCACGCGCGTCCACGCACACACGGGTGCACGAACGCACGCACACACACGCACGCATGCAAACACACAAACACAGAATCACACACACACACACACACACACACACACACACACACACACAAAGGACCACACACACAACATGTTATACTGCATGTGCATGGACATGGACATCATTGATACTCACCGTCACACACCACAACAAACACACGTGCGTATGCAAGCTCAATGCACGCACGCACGCACGCACACACACACATATAGATATGATGTCTGGGATTTCCAAAAATTTGAAACCTGATATTATCACTATGTGTATTATGTATAATGTAGTGTCTTGGCACAACATACAACACACTGAAATGAAAACATGCGCGTCATCTTTTCGTACTTTTCTAGTACATTCAGAGTTCAAATAAATTACACACCCACCAACGGTTTGATCGCAAACCCAGCGTGGGCCCAGCGTTTCACCCTACGAACGACCTCACTTGGGTGACCATGTAGGCCGACATTAAATAGCCATTATTCAATCTTAAATTCACCAAATCTAATTGTTTATAAGTCCGATTTTACACAAGGTGTTATCTTGATTTGCTCCTTAGTTGGGCCCATGCCTGTCGAACACACAGGCTCCGAGGCTGGAGCTCGCTTAATGTAATGTTGATTTAAACAACCGGGCAGATTGTTGTTTCCACGACTTTGAAAATAAATGGTCCTAATAGCCCACAAATGTAGCGTGTTTTCTTAATAGCTCAACTGGCCATTCCCACTACAGATCAGAGAAACGTGTCTGATATATTGAGAGATGTCTATCTTGAATGTGTGCAGTCCATTTAGGACAGGGCAGTCCTTGCAGTTTATTGCCGTGTTTTTTTCTAAATAAGCGTAGTCGTAGCCGGGCTACGATGCTAACCTGTTATCAGATCCATGACTCCAAATACTTCAGTTATAGTCACTCCGGCCGTAAACACTTTAAAAACACTGTACCATTATCTCAGAGGACAAAAGTTTGCAGTCCTTTTGTTTGATTTATATGAAGATTTCATACGCAGAAAATAATGTTTGTTTAAGTTTGGCTTTCTGTTTTACTGCAGTTTTACAGCAAAAAAACGACAAAAGACACACACACACACACACACACACACACACACACACACAACCACACATACACACAACCAGTCACACACACATGCACACAGGTTTCCGGGTCATTTCCTACAGTCCTAAGTCAACTGTGAACATTTTTGTTCTCCTACGAGTCTTTTAAGCGGTTTTAAACCACCGTGATGCATTTCTCAAGGGTTTCCCTGATGAGGGTTTCTATGCCACCAAGAACTCTAGTAAAAAAAAAAACACAACACGCTAAATACTACTGAGTGTGATTCTGGAGAAGGTAAACCAAACAAATATCCATCTTGACTATTGTTCGCTTGTTCGCTTCCAAACGTTGTTATAATTGTCGAAGGTTTAACTTAAAGGTTTCACATCCTAAGGCATATCTCAAACAAGTCGGACCCTCAGAGACCCTGAACATATATTGCTTTCTCCAGAAAGACGTGATGATTTACATTTATGGAGCATGACAGCCGTATACAATCCCTGAGCATCACTTAAAAAACAGACCTCTTGCCAACCTCGCAGCGCTTCTGTTCCCAGCGCCCCGGCATCTGATCGCTGCCTTTGTCCATTTAAGAGACACATATCTCCGTGGGCCAAAGGAAGGATTATATACGCAACATGTTGCTGTGTGTCCTGGCACACATTGGCTTTTGTTTATGGAATATTATAAAAGACACCCCACGATGCACAATGCAATAAAAACCTCAGCACTTACTGCAGAAGACATGCCAAATGAAAATGTTAAGAAAGGGTGCATTAATAACAATATATTGAGAAATTCGTAAGCTGAAAAATGAATAGTTTTCTCAGTACCGGTCAGTTTCCTTGTTGTTACAGTGAATACATTTTTGTGCTCTCAATCTGGGTAAACGTGTATGCATTCAAACAATGCCATTTCACAAAATAATATATACGGCACAAATTTTGGATGATTTATCATAATGTTCAATTGAGGGTTTTTTATTTTTTGCTGAGGATTCTGCTTTTAATATCAGTTACTTATCTTCAATGATGATCACAGCCTTGTGATACACCATTCTCATTCTCAATTTAATATCTGTCTCGCGATCAATATACACAATAGCAAACACTGTTGTGTTTGTTGTGCTGATGGTTGTGGGATTTGCATTGCAAATTCAACGGAATTTCCCCGATTACACCGGGCAGCCCAGTCTCTTAATATTTTTCACTGGCCTACGATTAGTGTTTCCTTTTTTCAAGTGCCAGCCAATAGTGTCCCCTAGTTACCTTTTAATTATTATTTTTTTTGCTTTATTTTAACTCCTAAAGTCATTGTCTTTTAACCCTTCCTTTTCTTTTCTTTTCTTTCTTTTTTGCCTTAGGTCATTTTCTATGTGTATTTGCACTTCAGCACTTTCTGCGAAGCACTTTGGTTGCGGCTCAGCCGTATGTAAATGTGCTATATAAATAAAATTTTACTTGACTTGACTTGACATCTGTTGCTTCACATTGGTTTTAGTTTTTAACAGGCTGGCTCGTGTCATGTTTCAGCTTTGTTTAAAGAACTGTTGTGATAAAAAATAAAAGGTAATAGTAATCGGGCAACGTATACTTTACGACTTGTGTTTGATGCGCTGTGGGTGTTGCATTTGGCTAAGCCTCTGTGGGATGTTATTGCCACACTCTATGCCCGAGATACTGACCGAGATTAAACGCCCCTTGGCAGACCTTGCTCTCCACAAGACTTGCTTCTACGTCAGGGCTTTCCAACCTGGTTCTCCCGGAAACCACCTGTGGAGGTTGTTTTGACACAGGTAGAGACACCAAAGATTTTGTGTAGTGAGAAAAGCAATCCATTCTCTCTCTCGTCCTGTACCATGTCAGAACAGTGGGATGATGAATATTTCTCCGTGTGCATTGTTCATCATTACGATAGTATTCTTTTTTACTGTCTTCAAACATCATGATCCATTTTAATAGACGAAAATGTTAATTTGTGGACATCCAGCATTCCACTCTGTCCCTTTCTGCGACTCATTTGTGGGCCGCAGAAACCGCTGTTCAAAAGGACGGGCTTCAAGGCTCTACAAACGTTACACACATTTTGGCCGCCCTACAGAATTGAAACAACCAACCCAAGAGTAACAGAACAGATTCCTAATTTTGTTTGGCGTCTCCGAAAACACACACACACACACACACCTGTCCGAACAAAACTCTATTATACCTGCTACCTGTTCCCATTAAAGACCAACCTGGAGATCTGGTTTTTAGTTAATGGGGTCGGTGCAAAAATAGTGTCTGATTATAATGGGATGGGGGGGAATGACCACACCAGCGGCGGTTACCAGTAGCAGCTAGCACAGAGATAGCGTTTGTCCCGCTCCAGCACAGCTTTACGTGGGGCCCTTGCCCTGCCTCCAGCCCCGCCATCTACGGTTATTAGCGGGTTACGCTGAGTAGCCAGCGCAGCAATTAACGCCCCGAGGACCTGGTGTCGTCCGCGTTACGAGGTGAGTGACACGACGCAGGCCAGGGCTGGAAGCAGGTGGAAGGAAAGGTCAGCGGAAAGGGACCGGGTTTCTGGAGGAAGCCGTTCTTGCAGCACATAAACCCCGAACCAGAGTCTGTGTGTGTGTGTGTGTGTGTATGTGTACGTGTGTGGTTTCCTTTTAGGCATCCTCCGGGCTACTGTTGGCAAAGTGGCGTGGACTACTTGGTACTTCTACTTACACAGTAGCGGGGTATGGAGCATTGGGGAGCTTTTGTCTCTGATTCGACACACAAGCAGAACACTTGTTTTCACCGCTGAGCATCTAGAAGTAAAGAATGAGACCCAGCATTGTGCTGACTTATTGTTGCTGCTCATCTTTTTGCTTAACACTCCTCTCACTTAACTGCGCATGTTTTGAGGAGTCAGTTTCACCAGCGTGACCGCGACCGAGGTCTTCTGAAGGGAAAAGGATCATTCTCTCTTGCTTTGGTCACCCATTGCCACCCACTATTCTCTCTCTCCCTCTCGCTCTCTCTGAGAGCTCTCTCTGTCAAACTCACATACATAAAAAAAGAGAAAATACAGCATCAATTATATATGTATGTATATATATATATAAATAAATAAATAAATATATATATATATATATACATACATATATATATATATATATATATATATACATATACATATACATATATTCACATAATTGATCAGGTTACCTTTGTTTTAAGTACAGCTATTATTCCAATCAGTGCACACACACACACACACACACCCACACACACACTGAACCACACTGAACCACACTGTATCCCCACAACATCAACTCAAAATAATGACTCGATGTAAGCAGCCGACTCTATGTTGAGGCCCTTGTGTTGCGAGGGGGCCCAGACAGATGAACTGTCACTCAAGAGACCCCTCCCCCTTTACCCCCACCTGTACCCCTCCACCCTCCGCTCCTTCATGCTACTGGTCATGAATGTTACTGGGCATCTCCTTGTCCTTGAGCCAGGCAGCGTGGTAGAGGACCCTCCCCACCTTGCCCCCCCCCCCCCCCTCTCCCGACGTCATGACTGGCAGTGTAGAGAAAATAAACAGGCGGGGATTATGATAATTGGTGGCTATGGGAGTCCTACTCCCCAGCAACACTGGAGACATGCTCAATTAATCAACGGGCCCGGCTGAAACCTTTTATAACTAACGAGCGTAACGATAACTTTTACACAGATGGGAGCCATTTTCCTTAATTAAAAGCAGAAATAAATACCGCGTTATGACACAGCCGCCACCAGTGTTGTTATATGCACACACACACATACACACACACACACACACAGGCACGCATGCGCACACGGGCAGGCGCAC
>NC_140271.1:14989797-14990868 GCF_964030765.1 Micromesistius poutassou | reverse complement strand
TCTCTCTCTCTCTCTCTCTCTTTCTCTCCGTCACTCTCTCTCCCTCCCCCCCTCTCTCTCTTATGTGGGGAGGGGGTGCCAGTGGTCTGCGTTTATCTGTCGTGTCAAGTGCCTGAGTAAGTTCAGCTAATGAACACTAGTCGTACGTGTGGGCAGGTGAAATATTGACGGGTGGGCACTGAACTTTAAGGAGGTGAAACTCGGTGGTGGAGTGTGACCAGAGAGAGAAACACAGGAGTGATTTTCTTTTTTATCAAATTCTACAATTCGAAAAGTTTTCAAGATTTAAGAATCTGAAAAATGTGAACTCTTTTAATTAAAGACACCATGAAATGAAATGTGACTTCAAATTATCATGTCATTTACCTTTTGAACAAAAATAAGAACAACAGACCTCTTACAGTAATCAGTTGGTTTGGATCCAAACCAAATCAATGTCACACTGTAAAGCATTCATTAAAACCTCGTATTCGGTGTTCCCTGTAGTATCAGATAATCATTCAAGCATCGAGTACTCACTAAGTATAAAATACACGGGAAGGTGTTTTCGGAAGTCTTTGCTTTGGAACAGATTTGGAGAGATCACACGAGTCGTCATGGCCACGACAAAGGCCGTTTTGTTCACCTGCGGTTTGCCTCATGGATGACTCTCTTGCAGTTCCTGTTGCCGCGGGCGACCACGTCTTGTCTCTGCCTGTCCGTTGGTGAATTTCCCACATTCTCTCTTGCGTGGGTTCACATCACTCACACCCACTGAGGCAGGCCAGGTAATGTCAAGGAAGTCCAACACTGCACTGTCTTCTCAAGGCAACAGCGCCTCTTAAGATGTGTGGGCGTATTTCCATAAGCCCTGCATTCCACAACCTCTTGAAATGACTGCTGACAAAGACAATTAATAACAGCAAAGCTAAGCATAAAAACCACTGAATCACCTTATCACCTCTTTGTGTATACAAAATCGACAATCGACACAGTCCCAGCTGCAATCTATTCGTCTTTGAGCAAAATGCCTTACCTATACCAGCTCCTTTATGACATTCTCTGTACTGTCTAACCCCTACCAGCTCCTAT
>NC_140271.1:14982297-14984797 GCF_964030765.1 Micromesistius poutassou | reverse complement strand
AGGGGGTCGGGGCGCAGCCCGGCGCTCGAAGCGCGTTCCTCCTGCACCGCGGAAACCGCCGCCGGGGCCCCCCTCTAAACTCTCGACTTCGTCCTTCTTCGTTTTCGTTTTTTAACTTTACGTATTAATCTCCTCCGCAACACACTGGCCACAGTGTTTCTCCCCCTGCGAGGTCATCTCGAGACACGCGTCCCCCCCCTTTCTGATGAATATCCTCCCACTCCTCTCGTGTTTTAAAACAGCGGTGCTGATTTCGTTCCAGCTCCTGCCTGCCGTCTCCTCTTCTCCCCCCCTGTTATTAAATATGAAAGCAGGCCAAATAGTTGCTATCACCGCCCTTATGGCCCTGACACACCAACCAGATTATCTGTCGTCGGACAGTGTGGCGAGAAAGGGCAGTAGGACCGATTTGGTCATGGCTGATGCAACGTGTGCAATCGGCTGAAAAGATCACAGACGGCTTTGACGACGGCCGATCGAACGGCACACACCGGTCACCGAGTTCGCCAGACTGTCCGACGAGTGTCAGGGCCTTTGTGCTATTAACTCAAGACCCATTGCCCTTCTCCCCATCCTCATCAGAGATCATTTCACCTGGTCACACCCCAGGACCCTCAACATCAGCCACAGAGTACGAACTCTTTGAATGTACGCGAGAACGGGATGGAGAATGTGTTGAAGAGCAGCCAGTGATCGTCTGCAGTAGGCACAGGCCACCATGCCGCCGCCTGACAGGGTAGGAGCTCAGAGCAGGAGGGACTCCGGGCTGATGACCACAACACAGGTCTGGTCTGGTCTGGTCTGGTCTGCTCCGGTCTGGTCTCGTATGGTCTGGTCTCGTATGGTCTGGTGGGGGCTGGCTGGTCTGGGCTGGTCTGGTCTGGTCTGGTCTGGTCTGGTTTGGTCTGGTCTGGTCTGGTCTGGTTTGGTCTGGTCTGGTCTGGTCTGGTCTGGTCTGGTCTGGTTTGGTCTGGTCTGGTCTGGTCTGGTCTGGTCTGGTCTTCCCGCTCCTCCACTACCAAATACCCATATTTTGAGGTATCATTCACACACACACACACACACACACACACACACACACACACACGCACACACACACACACACACACACACACACACACACACAAGCACACAAGCACACACACACACACACACACACACACACACACACACACACATACACACATGCAGCAGGTCCAAGATGGACGGCATGTCTTGCAGCCCACCCCAGAGCGATGTTACACACTGCTGACCGCTGGCATCCTCTCCCTCCACGGACCAACGGCTGTACATACCAGAGGAGCACACACACACACACACACACACACACACACACACACACACACACACACACACACACACACACACACACACATTCTGAAAACCATGGCTGGCACTCGTCCCACACACACACACACACACACACACACACACACACACACACAAACACAAATTCTGAATACCATGGTTGGCACGAACCCACAGATGCAGGCACACACACCCACAGAGATACACATACACACCCACCTACACACACATTCACACAGACAGATTAACATGAACAGACATACATAAGCGCACACACACACACACACACACGCCTGCACTGCAAACCACAAACAACGGCAGTTTAAAAAAATATATAGTTCCTTAACTTTTGCGTATCAACCGTGAAATTGAAAGTAGAGGTGTGACCTGAACTGAACTTCTAGGATTTTAACTGTCACTTTAACCATTAAATGTTATATTATTAGCTAATTGAAAAACTGGTTTTCTTTATTTTTTCAACAAACAATTGTTTATTGATTCTTGTTTCTCTTTAATTCAGAGCAACAGATAGTGATCACAGCGCAGAAAGTCTATTCAGTCTATTCATTCACACAGAGCAGGTATGCGGCTTCGAAACAAAACCGCCATGCAGCAGTCAGTCACCGCAGCGGAGTGCGGCTCCAGAAGACCTTTGTGTTTGTTTCGCCATGACAATTGTGTACTTTGCGTCGTCTCTGCGGGCTCAGAGGATTTGTGTGTGTAACGGACCGCCGCCGTACAGTAGCGGACCGTTTGGTGACAGATGGTAGCAGACGGGCGGTAGTCGGGCCACCGGCATCTGTCCCAAACCCTGACACCTTGATGCCCCCCTGTGCCCCTCTTTGGTCCGGTCCCTGCTTTCTAATCGACCAATCCCTGTCCGAGCAAATGCTAGCGCTAATAGTTGTAGTGACAATGTAAGGTACTGCTTGTCTTGTAGGCTAACGCCGCGTTCACACTACATCCGTCCGTTGATGGATCTCGTTGACTTTGCATGGGAGCGCTCTCGAAACGCATTGTGTGTGCGTCCGTTCTGTCGGCTCCGTTTTGCCTGCGTCAAATAGTACGAACGCATGTAGTGTGAACGCGCCGTGAGTCTGTTTTACTTTTTACTTCATGGAGAAAAACTTAAAAAATGGGGTTGATTGTGATGTGTAAGTTCGGCTTTCCTGTCCATCCGTTAGAAGCGCCG
>NC_140271.1:14967297-14979797 GCF_964030765.1 Micromesistius poutassou | reverse complement strand
TTCAGGAGTCGAAAAGAGGAGGGCTCCTGTGGAAGAAAGAACAAAAGAAGAGAAATCATGACAGCCTCCCATGGAATGGCTTTCACATCAGAGCCAAACCATCGCCTTAATCCTCGGCTCTTCCCTCAACTCTGAGGAGCCCGGGACCCTGACAGAAGGTGAGCGCTGTGGGGGCCGCTCCGTCCCTCGCTCAGGAGGGTCTCCGCGGTTCATGTGTTAAACATGTGCTCGTGTTAGCGTTCACCTCGGCAGCCTGTCCGCCGGCGAGGCTCTCCGCGTCTCCCCTCCTCTGGAGGTCTACTCATCACGCAGGCCCTACACCCGGGGAGGATTGATGGCCTGGAGGGGAGAACGCCGCGTCCACTCGGACGGCTAATGCAGCGAGCAGCTCGTCATATTTCACACTCCGAGAGAGAGAGAGAGAGAGAGAGAGAGAGAGAGAGGGAGAGAGAGAGAGAGAGGGAGAGAGAGAGAGCGAGAGAGAGTTTTCTGTTCAGCGAAAGCCCTTGACTCGGGTCCAGAAAATGACATGGGGATGCTGTGTAGACACAGGTGCATGATTTGTTTGCATCGTTTATTTGTTTATGTAAATACGAAAAGCGTTCGTTTGCTGCATCAGGGACAATTTTATTCTGTTTGTTTTACATACAAAACAGTGTGATGTGTTGTTCAGTCGTAAACGCTCTAATCAAATGATGTACCCATTGTTACCTGTCCATCAGAGCATATCTGATACTGTCCGACCCCCCTCGCTCTCTTGTGTAACAGATACGGCTTTTTCTAGGTGTCTTATTGTAAATTGTAATCAGTCATCCCCAAAAGGCAGCTATTTTACTATTACTTGAAAGCATTTGCATGGTTCCTGGAACTACATGGGTTCAACGCTACGAACCGGGAAATGCAAAGCCAGATCGCCAGTGTATCGACGGACACTGCGAAGATGAAGAATGGCACTTCCTTGTTTGCCTACATATGCTATGCAAATGTAGAAGCTCACACCAGCGATAGATAGTATCAGGTGATAAATATGTCAAAGTGTACTTCACCAAACGTCAATTGCGTCAAAAGCTCCCACAAACACCAGACCTGGACGTTTAACAGCTCTCCAAACCAAATGGGAATTAGATCCTACGTTCAACACACAAATACTGTTGAGATAGGTGAGACCTGGGAAACATAAATGATATATTTAGTATAACTACTACTACAATAATAATACCACTACAATAAAAAAAAGTATAATCATAACAATCCAAATCATAATCATAGATATATGCATTATTATTTTCTATTTATTTATTTATGTATTTATATATTTATTGATTTTCTTATTATATTTCAATTGGACCACCGTATACCGCAATATTAGCTAATATAATATTAGCTAATATAATATTAGCTAATATTGCTAGAAATATTTGTGCATACCAATGCGTAACTGTCTTAACTATAACACACACTATCTTATTATGGAAATGAAAAGGATCATTTTATGAGAATATTACTTGAGTAAAATAAACACATCTCAATCATTTTGGTTTGCTTCTGGCCCCGCCCTCTTTTCTAGACATTTTCTGGTCTGGCTCCTCGTCTTGAAGATCATTGGTGTGTAGAAACGACCTGAGAGGAAAGGTTGATTTCCTTGTTCTGGGACTCACATTCTGCGACTGCCTTGATAATAGTGGCTAGACTGATAATAGATACCATGGTAGCAGTTCCCCTGGCTAGCCCTGTCTAACTGAATGTGGTTAATAATACACCAAACCTGTTGAGCAATGTCTCCTGTCACTTCCCCCTGTGCCTCGCTACACAACACAGCCATGAACCCATGTTTCATACCCAAAACATTTTCACTCAGAGTTCGTCAACAATCGACGCCAGGGGCTTTCGGCGTGAACTGCTGACGCAAAGGGTGTCCTTGTGCATCTTCATTCGACGCAGGGGGTTTGTAATCCCTCCATGGCGATATCTGATGCCAAGGGAAAGTGCTCCTGCGTGTGCATTTAGGGTTTGGGTAGTAGTGGTTAGGGTTAGGGTTAGGGTAGTAGTGGTTAGGGTTAGGGTTACGCACTTATCACTGTTCGCCGTGGAGGGATTACATTGTAATGAGTTGGAAAAACCCCTGCATCGAATGAAGACGCACAAGGACACCCTTTGCGTCAGCAGTGAACGCCAAAAGCCCCTGAACAAGCGTCGATTTTTGACGAACTCGGAGTGAGACTGCGTTGTCATAACACATCGGACCACTCGATTCCTGAACATGACCCGCTCGTCCACCATACTCCGATGCCTATATCACGCATGCACCGGTGGTTTCGTACGAGACTTAAAAGAGCGCCAACAACTTAAAAGGGAATCACAATGTGTAATGTTCCCCTGCTGTTTGACCGAAGTGGCCACCATTTTAGACTCTAAACCAGCCGCAGCCCGTTCATGTACAAAGAAGAAGGAGAAAACGCAGCATCTCAGACGACGTTGTGCGTTGACATCAAACAGGCTCCGGGGTGAAGGCCACATTCAGATAAACAGTACTCATCCACGGTACCTGCAGACACCATTTGATGTGGTCGCTGTGACGACATGTGTCAGCCCATGCTACGTACCACGCATTCCTGGCCAGGGTGAGTCTGATAAGAACAGCAGTATTTAGAATATGTCTGAATACTGTGTGTGTGTTTGTATGCGTGTATGTGTGTGTCCATGTGCAGGTGTGTGTGTGTGTGTGTGTGTGTGTGTGTGTGCATATGTGTGCATGTGTATGTGATTGCGTATGTGTGCATGTGTATGTGTGTGTGTGTGTGCATGTGTGTGCGTGATTGCGTGTGTATGTGTGTGCATGTGTGCGTGCATGTGCGCGTATGCATTTGTGTGTACATGTGTACGTTAGACTTTGCAACATCTGCATGTCTTTGCAACCTCTTTGGTGTAAAGGCAGCATTAGAAGTCTCTCCGGCTTGGAGCTGGAAGTTATTCTCAGCGGTGCCCTTCTGCATGGACTCACTTAGGGATTCATCCAGATTTTGTGCCAAGACAACTTTTCGTTTCCTTTCTGCAAATTGAAAATGGAACCATGCAGTTTTGAAGCATTCATCTGAGCTGTGAGGTAAACCAATAAAGCACAATATTTGCCGTTATAAATGTGCACACTACACTTGAAAATGTATTTCAGATGATATTCACGACACCGCCTGTGAATTTAAGATCTTAAGTGCAGTACAAGCAGACTAGCCGAGGTCAAAAGAAGACGGAAACACACTGAACCTTCTCTTCTTCCCAAATACATTCCTCCTACGCTCCGAGGGGTTAGCACGAGAACCTAGCATAGGCCTCGCCACAGAAACCCGAGTCACTTCCTCCTCCTCGCCGCCACAACTCACAGACAATAATTACAGCCCTTTTCGCCCATCATGTGTTTTACATTTCCTTCTTTCGATTAGTGTGCGACGAAGCATTTCCCCACCACAACACCTCAACGTTTATTCCTCTGTGGGCCCCGGAGGGCCGGTCTCCGCGTGTACAATGTGTTCAAGCAAGTCAGGCCAACCGTGGCGAACGTACGGCCGATCCAAAGGAACTGCAACAGCTTGGAGCGGGACCAAGACAATCCACATGTCATAACTGACAAAAAAACCTGCTATCGCCTCGGTGGCACACCGATAAGTGAGAGGGTAAATACGGACATGGGTAAATCAAATATTTGCTAATTGAAATGCAGAGCGAGAGAGAGAGAGAGAGAGAGAGAGATACAGAGAGATACAGAGAGAGATTGAGAGAGAGAGAGAGAGAGATTGAGAGAGCGAGCGAGAGAGAGAGAAAGACACACACACACACACACACACACACACACACACACACACACACACACACACACACACACACACACACACACACACACACAGGGAATCTGACAATGCACTACACAGATGTCAGTGCTTTCCCTCATTTAAAAAAAGAAGAAAATCTCTATAGGGTCTATTTTAAGAAAGGGACTCATTTGACCCTGCGCGCCACTGATTCACAAACCTTTTCATTAAAAGTCACAGTTTCCTGTCCTAAATTCCCCGCTGTCACCCAGTGCATCACAGCTCCACAATACCTTCATTCCCAGAGAGCCACCTGTTGCACGTTTCCATGCAGGCTTACGGGCAGATTCTATGATGTGGGCAGACAGTTACACATCCTTGTAGACACATGTAGACACCCTTTAATTATTGTGTCGCTAAGTGAGTGTAATTAGGGGAGCTAACCTGCCCATTTAGATTACACGGCGGCGCAGCGTTGTAAATCATGTCGCAGTTTACACCTCTTTGGTTATCATGCGACAGACCTCCTAAAAGCATAACATGTTTATGATATAATGCAAAACCCTGGCCTATCAGATGGTTTGTGGACTTCAATGGTCAGGGCCGGCCCCAGCCTTTATGGGGCCCTAAGGAGAATTTGATTTTAGGGGCCACCCCACTGCCCCGGCGCCGCCCACACTATCCACTATTTTCAATGTTTGATCAATCGCACAACCTACTGTAAATCTAACCATCATCAATCGTATTAGTTACAAGGTACAAGCTGGGGTGCTGGTCATTGCATAACCTGCCTGCATCGTTTTCAGTAATTGTATTATAACTGGGGATCTCGTGTTTGCACTTAGTACACTTAGTGCAATAGTACAGCACAATTCAATACATCTTGTAATGTACAATTTCATTTATGTGATACAATAATACAATTATTGGTTATCTCAGAGGGAAAAATGTGTCTATTTTAAAGAACACACATTTGCACATGAGCAAGTCGCATCCGCAGACTCTCTCTCTCTCTCTCGCTCACACTCACTCTCGCTCACACACATATACACACATACACACAGACAAACACACACACACACACACACACACACACACACACACACACACACACACATATGCACCCACCACAAACTCACACTTTCCAGACAGGGTGTGAATCATAAAGGGACTGTTAGTCAGACTATTTGGGGTGGTGAACATATTTGCTCAGGTTTAGTGTTGAGCAGGAAACTCAGACTGTCCAGACAGCTTGACAGGATACAGTGAATTAGGGGGCTTGCCAAATACAGGTATTTTTTATTAGGCTACTTTTACTTGTTTCACTGTTGACTTTGATAACATTCAGATTTTCCATTTCACAGAAAAACTGAATTTTGTTCTGACAGAATTGTGTTAAGATGTATTTCTTAGTGGCAGAAAATATACAGAAATCTTAGTTGTTGGTCCCCTGTGTCCTGCCACACACCTGAACGGCCTCGTTTGGTTTCAGAATCAGGAGGGTTTGCAACATTTGGAAATATAAAGTGTCTGAATGAAAACATTTTGTAACTTTGTGTTGATTCAAATTTCAATCTATTGCGGGGCTATTTTGTTCATCATTCCTTATTTTTTTTAATCTTTTTTTCTTATGTAATGGTCCTTAATTGTTATTAACACACACATTGAGATGGGTTTCCACAACATTTTTGCCAAAAAGTCTTGTTTAGCGATACGAAGAAATCAACTATTATTTATATTAAAACATAAAACTATTACTAGATCTATTGCTCGCTAAGAAATGTTTAAAAAAGCAACCAATGCAATCAAGAGAACAACAGAACCATCCAGCTCGCTGAATATGTTCCAGTAATAAGGCTAGCTAGGGTCACTCCCCACATCACAGGCGGAACAGTGTGTTATCTAGCCTTCAATTTATTACCTCCCCCTTATTCATTAATCATTTTTAATTCATTGAGTCCGTCCTAAAACCTGCACGGTTGCCAGCTTGTTTCATGGTCGGGGTCAAAGTTCAGATAATAAAGGTACCGAATTCCGGTGTTTTCAGATGTAAATCGCTACCGCCGACCTCCGCGACATATCTACTTCCTGCTCCCTTCACACTGAGTGCACCCTCCCACACGATTGACCCCTGACCACCGAGGGGGGCCCCCTCTCCGGGCCCCCGGCCCCATTGATTCCATTGGTGTTGAACTTGAATCTCGGGGCCACAGAGCCGACAATCAAAGAACCATTGTCTCCCTCCCCGAAAATGAATTGCAGGCCAAACAATGGTCGTTCACTTTCCCCTCCCTGTCTCCTTTTCACAATACGAGCCACTTATCTTGAGCTGTCGCTGGGCTCCGACAGAGCGCGGTTCATGTGAAATGCGGGCATTTCCTGTGGGCAAAGCGCGAGAGATGACCTCTCTCATCCTCAGACTAATCACTGCACGATAAGAACCAGATTATGTACACCCACGCCCACAGTGTAACTGAAGCCGTGTCTGGTAGCCAATGGGATGCCAGGGAATATATTAAAAAAAAGACAAAATAAAAAAGATTTAGATGACAGAACATGGAGCAGGAAGTCTGAGGCTTCCGAAAACAACACTAAATCACTTCAATGGCCCCGAAAGTCAATGCAAGTGAATTGGATTGCACAGCACCTCTTTGTAGTTATATTTAGTAATTTTGCACGACAGTGCTCATCTTGCAATAAGGACTGCATGTCATTACTAATCAACTGTAACAAACTATTGATTTACACATATAGGCGAGTCGTAACTTCAACCTTTATTTTTCTCTGTAAGAACACTACTAATTCCGGCCCTTGGTGAAAGCAGCGTGTATACTTTCCCGCAGGAGCTGTCAAACCAAATTAGAAATAAACGTGTGGCTTTTGTGTTGGTGTAAACATGAAACATCTGAACTTGGTTTACAATAAAGAAATCAAATAAACATCAGGCCGAAGCAACAGTAGTGGGGATACGCTTCATTAGAAAGCCATGTTTCTCTAAGGACAGCATGAAGTACTTACTGTAGCTAATTAACTCAGGCACAGCCAGGCCACAACCAAAAATATACAAATTAAAGAATGTGGTCTTGTCCGGATTGGTCTTGAGATGAGAGTCGACCTCCAAGTCACCTTTTGTATGACCACGGCAGAGTTTCACTGCAATGCAATTTCTCTCTGGTATCATTAAAGTGTCGTATTGATTAAATATTTGAGTAATTTCATCCTTTTAGGAAATACATATATGGGATTTGTCATAAACCGACGCAACAATTTCTTAAAATAGCTTCTTCATTTCTATAATGTGTGTAGTATTTTAGTATATATTGTGTAGTAGTATTGTACAAATAGTTTTTTCGATTCATCGTAATGAAAAGTATTTTTGAAATCAAGGACCGACTTTCAAATACAACCTAAGAGACACACCAGCGTCTCCTAATAAGTAGCCATTTTCCTTATCAGTGTTTGGACAGCGGGCACAGATTATGTTTCATCTTCATTCAGCCAGCTAATCATTTCCTTGACCTTGACCTCGTTATTTCCTAGTAGAAAATGTAACCTCTTATCACGTACACCTGGTGTCCACACACACACACACACACACACACACACACACACACACACACAAACACACACACACACACACACAAATTAACACACACACACACACACACACACACACACACACACATTCAGTGTATCACAGTGACATTGAGCAAGACAGTTAGATAATGCAAAGCAGGTTGTTACATTTATTTGCAAAGTAGTATCAAATTTTGTATGTCTGCTGGTAGTTTCCTCAATGTCATTTGATTATTTAATGCTGCCACCAGAGAAAGGAAACAGCGGATCTCTTATGGCTAAGGGTTGCTTTCCCGTTCGTATGCATTGCAGTAGATGTCCAAAGTAATAGCGCGGGGTTTTTTTGGCTCACACACGCTGCATAGCAAAACTGTTTATTCCTTCTCCCTCTGCAGTGGTTGTGTGTCCTCACAATGAGTAAAGTGCTTTCCCAAAACCATTCAGCGTTGCATCTGGTGAGGATTTTCCAGCTGCAGTAAACATAGTCACTCTGTTTTAAGGCCTTTTTTTCCCCTCTCTCATTTACATTTTAACTATCAAGCTGCCACTCCAAGTGAAACTGATTTGGGATTCAGGGGGAACATCTATCAACAATAGGACTCTTTACATCAAATACAAAGCAGACTTCACCAGACGATTACATGAAGATTGAGTAGCAAATGAAGATTGAGTATTGCTTCAATGGTTGTTACGGTCTGCGTCTGAGTATGTGTGTGCGTGGGTGGATGTGGGTTTGACAAAGAGAGGGAGGCAGAAAGTGGGAGGGAGAGAGAGACAGTGGGAGGGAAAGAGAGAGAGAGAGAGAGAGAGAGAGAGAGAGAATAAATATGTGTCACATGCTCAGACAGGTCTTACTTATTGGAATAATGCCACTTAATCTAAAAATAACATAACATCAAGATATGACATGATAATAATAATAATAATAATAATAATAATAATAATAATAATAAAAAACTAGAATCACAATAAGTTGCCCTCGCACACTTTGTGCTTTGCACCTAATAATAATCATACTTATCACATCCCGTAGACCTGAGAGAAGGATAGGTGTGTCAATGTAACATCAAGTTCACCCCCCCCCCCCACCACCACCACACACACACATACACACCTCCCACCCCACCGGCCCTACAACATTCACTTTGGAGATTAGGACATCCTTCCCTGACACCTTGAATTACCCTCATGACGTAGCGATGGCTATCGCTCTCTTGTTATTGTTCACACTGCTCATTGTGATTGGACGGAGGTTGTGTGTGTGGAGTGGTGCGGTGCAGTGCAGTCACACATTGTTCCCCACATAAGAGATAGAATGTCAACACGGGCACCTTAAAGACTTAAGTATACAGTAATAATCGTATCGTTAGCCTCATAGCATGAGTCATATTTTAAGGTTCATCTTGTATTTAGCGTGGAAAATGCCCAAGTCAAATAGATGACTATTGGCAAATAGTGATTATGGAATGTAAAGAGTAGAGTTAGGTTAAATATCACAATTTGGCCAAAATAAGACTTAGGCAATTATGCTATGAGGCTTAACGATATGAGGTTATCTCTTGATGTGAATGCAAACTCTACAACAAAATGCTTAAGGAAGTTGGTGTTGGCAGATGTAAACAAAAGAGTTTAATTATAAATTCCCGTCACTACGTCCATGTTTATATTCCGTAGAGTGAATCGTGCTCTGTGACACTGATTCTCTTGCCTTATCCAAACAGCCAATCAGGATCCACTTAGCTCGGCAGAGGTGCTACGGCGCCACATGTGTGTGTGTGTGAGGCTATAGAAGTGAAAGCAATCCATACTGTGGTGTGTGTACTGTGCACACACACACACACACACGGCAGTAGCTCACGAGGTAGAGCGGGTTGGCTGGTAACCGCAAGGTTACTAGTTCGATCCCCAAGCGTGTCGAGCGGTCCCTGAGCAAGGCACCTAACCCTGACTGCTCCCGAATGCTGAATGCTTTGGTAAAAGCATAATATAAATCACACATACACACACACACACACACACACACACACACACCAGTGTGTTGATTAGCATGATGCTGATGCTGCACACATCTGCACACAGGCTGCATGCTGTCTGATCTGAGTCCCACACAGCAGGCCTACAGAGGAACCAGCTGTAGATAAGGGCTGCAGACTCACAGTTGGTTTACTGTCATGAACGAACGCCTGTGGGGGAAACACTGATATTATGAGGATCAGAAGCCGGTGAAGAAGAGGTTGGATGAAGACAATGACGAAAAAAGGTGATGGGGATGACAGGGATTAGGAAGAGGAAGATTAGGAAGATGAATCCTAACGTAAAATATGAGGAGAAAAGGATGGAGATACATTGAGTAGGAAAATGCCATTAGAAGTAGTAGTAAAGTTAACATAATTACACTGCAATGCTTTTATTACGCTTTGATAACATTTAAAGTTGCTTTGATATGCACCTTTAAATGAATTTAAAAAAGGCCCTGATCCTCTCCACTTTAAACAGGCCTGGTCTCAGCAAGATAAATGCTTGGCGACTAACCAGGCGGCCGTGTTGTTTTGTTCTTCATTATTTGTATTTATCCTATGTAAACCCCCGTGTGCCCCCGGATCACCTTTCAGCAGGCCTCTCAGGGCCCCGCGCCACGCTTGGATTAGCGGCCTCTAAACAGAGTGGCTCTGGGCTTCGTGAGGCCCCTCACCTCACAATCGTTGTTGAGGGGCCAATCAGACACGTTCGGCCTGAAGCTCATGTTTTTATTTGTTTTTTTTTACTCGTAACGCAAGTTTGAGATTCCGATTGTTTTTCTGTATGTGTGTCTTTATTTAGCATTTATTGATGATGAACTGAGGACTATTTAAAAAAAATATATTCAGCTAAGCGAACATAAAAACAACAATGAACATAACTGAATGAACACGGGGTTTTCTCATAGTCTAATTGCGTCCGTGATTTATTAATACTCAACCTGTTTGACATGACATTGCACATTCAGAGAAACACAATGGGCACTTATAACAATTATTTAAAAAAAATTAAACAGCAGGAGGAGGGCCTCAAACGCGGACATAGTTTCAACATTGCATCAAATAATTCCATCCGCAATTTGTCATTCAAACTTTTGTTTTTCCTTCACTGCCAAAAGTGAAATTACCTGTCTTACAAGTACACCCTGGAGCAGGCACCACGCTGGCTAGCCGTTCTGATGTGCTAAGACACGAAAGCCCCCTGTTTACAGAAAATCCTTGTCGCATTGGCCAACTCACACGTTTCAAAACAAAAAAATGTCAAGAATACATCACCCTTCTATTTACTTTGTCAATTTTGCCCAATTTGTCTCGACTACCCACTCCAGTCACTGAAACTGTATATGTCCTGTCAAAATAAGGCAAAATATGACAGATCACCCTGACTTGATTCATTCAGAAGTTGGCATGTTTTGAAATTGTGTACTCTTTCCATGGCGCCACACCAACCTGCCCTAACATTTAATTAATTTCCCTTTATTTACTTTCGGTCTGAGCTTCACTCTTACAGACAAAGTATGCCTATGCTTAAGTCGTGGCTTTTAATCATCATTCGATTCCAATAAAACATTCCAGCCAGCAAAGCTTGGACACTTTTCTGTATTTCCCGGTGTTTCAACAAAACAAGCCCATAAAAATGTTGCCCACTTGCATTCCACTACATTATCAGGACATGTTCATTATCAAAACATGTTCTCTCCTTATTTAACATTTATAAGGCATTTTTGAAAATCACTAAAGCACCTTGTTATGCATGATTACAGATTCTGGGGTGCTTTCAAAAGCATCCATAATCATTCGCAAAAAAAAAAAAAGAACTAACCCTTTCTCACAACTTCTGATCAGGAGTTTCTCCAGCAAATCCCATGGGAGGCTGAGATGTTTATTAAAATCCAAAGCGTGACTTCAAGTAACCCTACAACACATCGGTCATCCATAGAGAGCAATAAATCGAGTTTTACTCCAGTCTGGGGCTGTATGGTGGACTGAGGGGTGGTCTGGTTGAGTTTGTGGGCCGCTCGCATTTGAGCTTACGCAGAAACCATCTAATTACAATCACCGTGCGGCGAAAGCATGCAATCTCCTCCTCGTCCACACCCACGGCATGCAAAACAGCCAGGGGTGTTTTATTTCTTTCTCTTCCAAACAATAAAAAAAAGCTTTTATTTTGAAGAATCAAGGAAAAAGTGCCGGTTTTTCTACCCTCTCTGGAGCCATTACCGTAGGTGTTGAGATGCTGGCTCGCCTGAAGCGCTACAACCCTGTTTCTTCCTACCTTGCGTATAAACTCTGATTAAAGCTCTACGCCTGGCTGCCTGGGAGACAGGCACGGACTGTAATGCGCTCAGCGAGGCCGGCAGCAGGTCTTATACCGCGCCAAGCGAGCCCGCTTTGGAAACGTTAAAGTTGTGCTTTTTACCTTTTTTCTTTTTTGGAGCAAGCAAATATTCAGCTGAGAGTGATTAGCCTACTGCCGATGAAAAAACAAACAAACCAGCAAACAAAAAAAAACAAAAAAAAACTCAAACATCGGAAAGACATGAAAAAGAAATGAAAGAAAATGTTCACACTTTTGGAAGTGAAAAAAAAAAAGAAGAAAAGGAAAAGAAAGAAAGTCAAACGATTTTCTCCCACCCCGAGCGGGACGCGAGACTTCATAAATCATGGCGTCGGTGTGCGGACAGGTTGATGACGTCATTCGCGGTCCATTTCCAGCAGTTGGCAGGGCTTTGATTAGAGCCGTAAATCTCCTCCCGTCCGTCTCTCACTCACTGCCTCCTAAGGGCCACTTTAACAGTCAGCTCTCCATGTGCTGCTAAACATTTCGCTCTGCTTGGACGATGCCTCCAGCAGTCGCACACTCACAGTAGCCTTCCTGCTGTAGAAACATGCTAGCCCGAACAATGCGCTTATACTGAAGTGTTGGCTAATGTTTGTCTTTCGGCATACACGTACTAACTTATTAAGCCATTGTTGTGACATTCTAGATTTCAATAGGTCAATAATTTGCTCATTGTTTATGGGGTAGATAAAAAAAAGAAAGTTTATAGCCCCTATATAAATCTATTAAGCAACAGTATCTAAAATGTATGATTCTCTAGCA
>NC_140271.1:14957297-14962297 GCF_964030765.1 Micromesistius poutassou | reverse complement strand
GAACAACTGGGGGAGAGAGAAATTCATCCGTCCGTTGTGCGAAACATGAGCCTCGTTCAGACAAGGACGTTTGCGTCTTAGAGACGGACGGATAGGCCTCGCTGCAACACTGTAACGCCGTCAACCCCACCCCCCCCCCCCCCCCACCCCCCCCATAAAATACTTGTTATCTCTTACCGTGGTGAAAAACCAACATACAGTGTATCCAACGTCCAAACCAGCCCCCCCAGACAGAAACAAAGCCACGCTCGCCGGACTCACAGTAACAAACTTGTCTCTAAACAACATTTGTCTACAGCTTGCGGGGCTATCATTAATAACCCCCTCGCCCCCCCCCCCCCCCCCCCCTGCCACCATAAAGACCTCTTTATGTCTCTGGCGGACACTGTCACTTTTTGGAGTCGACTTTGACGAGATGAATGTGCGTGGCGGTCTTGAATGCGTCGCAGCTGGGTGCGAGTCGGGCAACTGGTGACAGCGGGTACCAGGGCACCAATCCCGTGGCAGAAAGGGCATCTTTGTTTGGCCCAGGTGCATTGTGGATGCACTGCCCTCACATCCTGTTCAGCCTCATTCATTATGCATGAGCCGGCCGTACATTTAAAAACCATGAGCTTCCCGTCAAAAGCACCCCCCCCTCCCAAAAAAAAAGAAAGCAAAGCCCTGACTGGCCGAGCGCCGAATGTGCTTTTTGTGACTTGTGGAATAAGGGAGGAAGAGTGAAGCGACAGTGCAACATTTAGTTTTTTTTGAAAGGCAGTGAAAAGCCCGCAAAGCATCGTGGAACAAAGGGCATTGTGGCGTGTGCACATGTTATAAGAACACCCTGCAGACATGGCTTTGGAGGCATACAGCGACGGCGACATCTTCAATGCCGTTAAATGCTTTCAGCTCCCCTGGCCCAGACCTCTGGTAGCGGCTTCGTTCCTCTTTAACACCGGCCCCGGCCTTCCCCCCCTCAGTCTGAACTGCATACATATGCATTGTCTGGATGACACACAATATGTTTGGGTGAGGTCTTTGTGGGGGCCTTTTTTTTAGTCGTGCCACTTTTTCATCGGTGGGGCCACCGCAATAGAGGATCTATGTGGAGTCAGCTCCCCTCTCTCTCTCTCTCTCTCTCTCTCTCTCTCTCTCTCTCTCTCCCTGTTGTGCTCCGGAGATCCCATGAGAAGATGGGACTGGGTAATTAGTTGAGGATTACAATAATCTGCGTAACCGCCCTCCTGCCTTTGTTGCGCCGCACGAGATGAATTCAGCACAATTAAGCCATTTTGTTTCACTGCATGACCGTTCATTAACATTATCTACATCGGCGACGGCCCCCCCCCCCTCCACCCCCCCCACCCCACCTCTGGTTCCCAGCCTCGCATCGCGTTGCCAAGGCGACGGCGCTGTCTCCTGACGTCTGCGTCGGGGGCGATGGGAACGGAGCGATACGGCGGGCTACTGTAAAATCAAGTGTCCCGGCCCCGCACCATTCAAAATACGGGGCCCTGACGGGTCATGTCCTCTCTCACCACGGGGGGGGGGGGGGGTAAGGGGGGGAGGGGCGGGGCCATAAGAAAAGCCTGCAAGCGGAACAGGCTTTTTTTTTTCTTTATGTGGTGAATATTTGATTTACTGGTACCTGGAGTTTTTATGGCCGAGTCATTAGAGAACCGTTAGGCTCCGGTCAATGAGGGGCAGGAGCCCTGGTGACCGCCAGGGTTATAACCCTGAGACTGTGGGCCCCCAAGCCCTGAGGGAGAGAGAGAGAGAGAGAGAGGGAGAGAGAGAGAGAGAGAGAGAGAGAGGGAGAGAGAGAGAGAGAGGGGGGGGAGAGAGAGCGGGAGAGAGGGGGGGGAGGGGGAGAGAGGAAGAGAGAGAGAGAGAGAGAGATAGAATGAGTAAGAGACAAAGAGAGAGAGAGAGGGGGGGAAAGGAAGAGAGAGGGGGGGGAAAGGAAGAGAGAGAGAGAGAGAGAGAGAGAGAGAGAGAGAGAGAGAGAGAGAGAGAGAGAGAGAATGAGAATGAGAATGAGAATGAGACAGAGAGAGAGACAGACAGAGAGAGAGAGAGGGGAAGAGAGAAGACAGACAGACAGACAGACAGACAGACAGACAGACAGACACAGTGGGGGTTTGGGGCCGTTTGGTCCCCAGAAGAGGTTAACCATTAAACAGACACCTCTGGCTGCAGTCTGCTGACCTGGCGTTCACCACTGGTGCCTTTTTGGGGATCCTCAGGCCTCATCTGGGTAATCTTAGCTCGGCTTGACTTTAATAGGATTTTTGGGGAGAAAACCCCTAATCAGGATTTATGGGGGGGGATCAGACCAGGACTAGCTTCTTAGGGAGAGCCTCGGGGCTGGGATCCTACTAGGGGGCCCTAGCCAGTGAAATGCAGGGCTCATCATTATGAAATACCACAAACATGACACTAGTGTGTATCACTGAGCTATAACAATAGTGGATAATACTCACACCACGTAGTTAATGGTTCAATTTCGATAAAATAGTTTTGGCATACTTTTTTTAATCTAAATTCAAGGTTATGGGGAATTAAATGTGAATGAGAAAAGGCAATGTAAACAGAATACAGTATCAGAATGTCAACAGCAACTAAGGCATATGACAGTTGGCCGGAAAATAATTATTCCGAATATACCTGCCCCCCTTCTCACTCGCTTTAGCCAACTTAGGAATGAGAAGTTTCTTCAGGTTTTTAATTCACCAGAGGATTTAGAGAACTAAAGGCCCTTGGTCTGGAGGTTGAGAGCTCTTAACAGGGGAGAAATCTGGAGCCAGTCACGGAGTATTGGCCCGCGATGAGAGATTGGCTTCACCACCCACTGTTGACTGCAGATTGAATCGCACGTCCTTCCACGACAACAAGCCCCGGCCAAATGTGGCTTGTTTACCTCAGACGTGATGTATAGTGCCTGCCCTAGGTGTACTGGCTTTTCTTTAACGACTTTGTCACATTCCTGGAAACGGAATGTGACAAAAAAAAAAAACGGAATTTCAATTATAAGATTGGAGATGAGTAAGTACTACCCCTTTAAAGAATTGTTTTTAAATGGTAAAATAAACCTTTAATTTTTATTACCGTTACCGCTGACGACCTGTCACATTAAAGCCCTAATGAACTTTACGAGAGATCCCACGTTCATTAAACGGAAAATGAATTTGGTAACAAGGCACATTCTGCCGTGAGGTCAGCGTCTGCGGACCAAGGCCGGGATTATTATTATTATTAATATTACTAGTATTATTACGGGATGGCTGGTGTGGGTCTAGTCTGGCCCAATAAGACGTCGCCTTATTTTTCCTTTTCCTTTTTTTCCACCAGCTCTGCAAATACTGCCAGAGGCGGTCGAGCTCCACGGCTCTGAAGACCCCCCCCCCCTCCACCCCCCTTTGAAGAGGGGCCGGAGACTGTCCCGTGGTGGAGGATCCCGGGTGGTAGCGGTGCTGGTAGGTGGGGGGTAACGGTCTTCTGTCTCCGCTACAACCGTACCCAGACACAATCAGCAGGCCCCCCCTGTCCTCCAGCCTGGTCACCTGTGACCCATGCTGCAGCCTTGGGACATGCACAGCAGGGGGTGGGGGTGGGGGGGGGGGGGGGCTGCAGGTACCGCTGTGTCCCCCCGACCTGAGGGTCTTTCCCCGCCCCGCTGTGCGTCGCGCCGCTTACCGGCCACGATATTGTCCAATTAGCAGCCAATATCACCCCTTGCGCCTTTGACGGGACCCCATAATCACTCGGGGGAGCATTCATGGGGGGCGATGCGGGCCTCTGTAGGGGGAGAGAGGGGGTAACAAAGGGCCTGTCCCGCGTCCCGCTGGTCACATTCCTCGCTGGGTGAAACGCTGAGCAAAGGAGGAAGTCACTGGGAATGCGTGGAGAGAAACTAACAGCGCATAGTTATTGCTCTATTCAAAATCACCCCCCCCCCCCCCCCCCCCCCAATGTCACTCAATGTCTGTTCCACAGACAGACGGACGGACGGACGACCTCACAGTGAACGCAGCAAGCACTTTGCCCGTTTGTGTCTAACGTGAACACCGGGCTCACTGAAAACGGGAAGGCACACACCGACCTTTTGACCGCTTTACTGCCAAGAGTCAAACCAAGCGCTTTTTTTTTTTTTTTTAGGAGAGAGAGAGAGAGAGAGAGAGAGAGAGAGAGAGAGAGAGAGAGAGAGAGAGAGAGAGAGTGACTGAGACTGAGAGATGACTTTACTGTAAGGTTTTGGGGGACAGATTGATCCATTAGTAATTCTACCTTCATCCAAGCGGTGGACCCAAGCTGTTTGGATAAGGCTGTGGTTGCCGTGCCGATGGGACCACCGGCATCACAGATCTGCACACACACGTGCCACATATTAGACTCTGGGTCTTTACCGGGCCTTCGTACTTTTGCTCCTGTGCGGACGTGTGGAGACTTACACCTGGGGCCATACAGCTCAATGTCTCTCTGTCCTCTGGCTGGCCATATATCAGACTCTCTGCATGTTGTGGTATCATTAACATTAATTTGTATGTGTGTGTGTGTGTGTGTGGGCCGGTCGCACAGACACACACGCACGTACACACGCATATGCACACATGCATGCATGCACGCACACACACACACACACACACACACACACACACACACATTTTGATGTGTGTGTGTGTGGGCGGGCTGTGGAGCCAGTAGCACACACAGACACACATATACACACACGTACGCGCACACACACACAGACACAAGCACACACATACACAAACATGCGCACACACACACACACACACACACACACACACACACTTACAGATGTGTAAAAAATAAAAAAAGAAGTAAAAAGCTCAGTATGTCAAGCAGAAAAGCCTCAGTGACCAAACACACAGTCTCTCTGGAAGCTGATAAACTAAGGTTCATCGCTCTGCACGTAATAACAAAAGTCTCCTAGCTAGCAAACCACAACCCTAGCAGGGCCGATAAAGCAGAACAAGCAGCTCCTGTGAGGGTGT
>NC_140271.1:14942297-14952297 GCF_964030765.1 Micromesistius poutassou | reverse complement strand
GTGCATGTGGTTGAGACAGTGCATGTGGTTGGGATAGTGCATGTGGTTGGGATAGTGCATGTGGTTGTGATAGTGCATGTGGTTGAGACAGTGCATGTGGTTGGGATAGTGCATGTGGTTGGGATAGTGCATGTGGTTGAGATAGTGCATGTGGTTGAGATAGTGCATGTGGTTGTGATAGTGCATGTGGTTGGGATAGTGCATGTGGTTGAGACAGTGCATGTGGTTGAGATAGTGCATGTTGAGATAATGCATGTGGTTGTGATAGTGCATGTAGTTGAGATTGTGTTGGTTGAGCTTGTGGTTTTAATAGTTACTGTGGTTATAATAGTGCACGTGCTAGTGCAAGCTTTAATCCAGAAACATGATCTCAAATCGACACCAAGCTCCTACGATCGTGTCCATAAATCAGCATGAATCCAGCTCCAGTGTCATCGACTGACCACAAACGTGGAACTATCCTGTCATGTTTTTCCATCTTATTAACAGCCGTGCGCCACATCTGCTGCACAAAACAGTGTTTTTGTTCGGTGTTATCTTACCGGTAACCTCTGAGTGCACTCGGTTTGATAAGACCACCCCCCCCACTTCACCCCCAGCGCTCCCACACACACACACACACACACACACACACACACACACACACACACACACACACACACACACCGTCACACACACACCGTCACACACACCATCACACACACACACACACACACACACACACCGTCACACACACAGACACACACACACACACACACACACAGGTAAGCGGAGCTGCAAGCCACGCACCACAGCCCAGGTAAAGTGGCGGTTGGCGGGTGTATGGGTCCCGGTCCAGGGGAGGAAGCCGATCAACTGAGCGGCCGATACAGTGAGCAGGGGAACACATCCCTCCAACAGGTACTCTGGAGTTAAGGACAAAACAATGTGTCAGCCGGTGATGGATCATCCGTCAGGGTTTTGTCAGAATTCAGCGGTCTCTCCCCCCCCCGCCCCCCCCCCCCCCCCCCACCCCCAACCCCAGGCACTTCCTATAATCAAAGCCCGTGCCCACCCATGGCTAATTAGACTTTAAGGAACAGGACAGGAAGGGCTGATGTAAAGCAGCCTCCCTCTGGACCTGGGAGGAGCAGGGGAGGAGAGGGGGAGAGGGGGGGGAGAGATTCAAATCAATATTGAGCAACACTTTTGTTTGCCGAAATAAATCAGATGGAGGAGGGGGGAGTGGGGGGTGGGGGGGGGGTGGGGCGTTCTCACGGCTCTCTGGGCAGCGCACACCTGGTCACACAAAACACAGGAAGAGGGAAGGGATGGGTTGCGCACAAGCACGTGCACGCGCACATGCACTGTCACACACACACGCACACATACACAAGCACCGTCACACACACACACACACACATGCAGACACACACGCACACACCCACATACATGCACAAGCACTGTCACACACACACACACACACACACACACACACACACAAAGAAACACATACACACACACACACACACACAGAGACACACGCAGCTAGAGGTTGGCAAAAGGAGAAAGGATTTATAAGCATCAATGCAATCGCTGCAGACAGACCTTGTCGATCAGAAAATAAAGCAAGCAAATAAAATCAACCCAAATAAAAACAAAATTAAAAGGACCCAGCAAAAGCTCACATTCTCATTAATAATTTTTTTTTTTTACATAAATTGACGTTTATTATTTCACTTACTTAGCACCTTATATTAATTCAACAAGAATGGAAAGTATTGCTATCCTGTACACTGAAACATATCACGGCCGTTTAGCTAATGTTCCTTCACAGCTTGCCATCTGTAGCCTCGGGCTAAACAAACTGTTACTTTTAACTCTCTGGATGGAATGTGCCGCTCTGTCTCAAGGTTCCATAACACATCCAACGGAGGAGCATTCAAAAAGACCACATAATGTAATCAAGGTGACCGAATTGGAGGAGAAACTATATTATGAATTGGTCAACACTAATCGAAGAAGCCTGCTCTCTTCGGCTAGGTTTCCTCTCACGCCATGTGTACGGTACACAGAGACCTCTCGGATACGCTTTGCTTTTTGCCCAGAAATAAGGTTGTCGATTTATTCCCAGGCGAATGGGTAAAGATACGCAAGGTGTCCATAAAAGTATGACAATTGAACAATACAGGATGTAAAAACGTAACTACATTTTTTGGTACAAAACATAGACGGACTACAACTGTGAGGAGAAGAAAATCTCAGTCCTGCTGCGTTCTCCCGCAGTATGCTAGCGTTACTGGGGGCTAAGGGTGAGCATGTGGTGAACAGCAGCGCGCTAAATCATAATGTCCCTGCTTACACTCAGCACCTTGGGTCCATCAGCGGCCAGAGCTGCTTCCAATTTGACATCCGCTGGTGACTTTAATACGTGTGAGATGAACTCGGCCGGCTTGGCTGGAGCTGATTTCGAACGGAGTATACTTTCACCCGCCAACCCCCTCCTACCCCCACACCTTCCCCTCCCCACCACCCTTTCCCCTTCCCCCCCCCCCCCCACACACACCCCCACTGATTAGCCCTCGTTTCTAAACTTCATTGGCAAAGCACAAAGAGAGGCTCTGTTGTACCCTGACCCTCTAATTCAACGCAACCCCACGCAGAGAGAAGCCTGCTATCACCGCCACTCACGCGGTTCGGGTTACCGGCCGAGGCAGGTACCAAAGGAAGAGATAACGCCGGCATCAAACAGGACAGCTGCGGGCCTCGTGGACCATCAGTCAGGGGGTTGGAAAACCGATGAAGGAAGACGTCCTCAGAAGCACATCTTCAAAAGCCGACGTCCAGCTCAACCGCGGGGGGGGGGGGGTTTGGAGTGAATTATGTTACCGCGGCGACCCCCACAGTGTGAGGAAGACGTCACCTGGTAAACGGCGAGCCGCCGCCGCCGCCGCCGCCGCCGCCGGGACGCCAGCCTCACGCTCACGTGTCGGCGTGCGTTCCGTCCCGAACGTTCACACACAAGTCGGCATTGTCGGGGAAGTAGAAATTATTCACGGTCATTAAGAGCGGTCAGAGTGCGAGCCACACAGAAGTGCCAGTGCCATTTAGTAAAATAAACCATACAGCGCCCTAATATTCATCCGCGGTAACCTCTGGCAATTGGCGTGATGTTGGTAAGCACCAGTCGGGGCGTCATTAACCAGCTGGAAGTGAGTAGGGCCTCCCCCACCGCATGATTGGAGGGTACCCCCTAGTAACCTAACGCAGGGGCCACAATTATAGATCATTTAAGACTTAAGCAATTTGGACAGATTTCTGGAAATTACTGTAGAGGTCTTGTTGCTTGTCGCCCCCCAAACAGAAACAAGAGCAGGATATTTTCACAGGTTTTCTTTTCTTTTTCTCGGTCCAGAGAAAGCCCCCCCCCCCGTTCTCACATCACATGCCCCGAGACAGAGGTTAGCTGCGTGGCCCGATATCCTCGTGCTGATTGGGAGGGCAACGTGGAAGGGGTTAAGCGAGGTCTGGTTAGCCCCGGCGCTGGATTACCACAGGAGAAGGTTAAGCAAAACAACCGTCCTCCATTACACCTGTCCCTCAATTACCTCTGCATAAACATGATGGTTGGCCGGCGGCATGCACACGCATAAGATACATTTACCTAGGTGGTCGGAGCACCCTAATTAAAACCCAATTCTGACGGATGGTTTGTTCGTGCGGGGGACAGACTGAAAGTATTCTCGGCTGGGGCCAAAGACCACAGAGGACCGGAGCAACAGTTGGCGTATTCTTTGGAGAGGGGGCCTTAGCTCGCTTAGTGCATAATTCATTAAATCCTATTTTTGGCCTCGGACAACAATTTGCTGTAGAGGATTTTGCTAAATTATTATTCTTAATAATGAGACTCAAAACGGAATACAGTCGATATCTGGGGGAACAAAATAGGATTTGTGGGTTACTCTTTATTAATAATTACGTAGCATTGCTGCCCTGTTCTATTTCTCAAACAAAAACAAAACATAGTTTCCACCAGAGCTCCTAAATGGCATATATCACTCACTCTCTGGGTCGTGCCATTTTGGCCTGCAGTCTTTGACCCCTGTGACCTGGCTGTGTGAACAGGTGGAAACGCTCGTATTTGTCATCTCTCACTCTCTCTCTCTCTCTCTTTCTCTCCCTCTTTTACAACTCACTCTATCCCCCACTCCCTCTATCCTCCACTCCCTCTCTCTGTCTCTTTCTCTCTCTCTCTCTCTCTCTCTCTCTCTCTCTCTCTCTCTCTCTCTCTCTCACTCTGTCTCTCCCTTTCTCTATCCTCCACTCCCTCTCTGTCTCTCTCTCTCTCTCTCTCTCTGTCTCTCCCTTTCTCTATCCTCCACTCCCTCTCTCTGTCTCTCTGTCTCTCTATCCTCCACTCCCTCTCTCTGTCTCTCTGTCTCTCTCTCTCTCTCTCTCCCACTCCCTTTCTCTCTCACTCTGTCTCTCCGTTTCTCTATCCTCCACTCCCTCTCTCTCTCTCTCTCTCTCTCTCTCTCTCTCTCTCTCTCTCTCTCTCTTTCTCTCTCTCTAGTCTCTCTCTCTCTCTCTGTGTTTGCCCGGGATGATCAGACAGGAAGCTGGCCAGACTGCGGTGAGCCGGGAGCGGTGATGAGTCCTCTTCGACTAGGTGTGAGGAGCCCTGGTGACATCACCCTGATGGAACAGGTCTTCTGAAGGAGCCGACAAGGAGGGACACTTCAATCTATTTTTGGGGTCTGTTCAAAAAGAAACTGCGCCCTTAAAACGACTCATTTCTCGTTTTTTTGTGCCCTTGAGCAGCAGCAATGAGGTACAAACACGAGAAAAAAAGCAGAATGACTTAAAAAAAAAGTGGCCGATGTCATCATTAGGAAAGTAATCCGAATGGCCATTGGTCTGCACAACCTCCACAGAGTAATCATCTCAGGCAGCACATGGTTTGAGTTAGGGCTAACAGCCTCTGGCATTGGACTTGGCATTAAGTTAATGGACGGACATCACAATTGAAGTGAGCAGAATCACACGGAATCCACACAGCATCGGCCTCTGGTTGAGGGCACGCTGCCCGAACCCGGGACTAATCCTACTCTTCCTGCTGTTAGTCCCTGCTCTGCTTTATTGACCCTCTGTCCCATAGACCCATCCACCAAAGAAGTATTAGTGTGGTGGTCATTTTGTTCCGGCAACACGATTACCATGTGTGTGTCTGTGTGTGTCTGTGTGTGTGTGTGTGTGTGTGTGTATCTCGTTCTGCATTTGTGTTCTTCATTGTGTGTGTGTGTGTGTGTGTGTGCGCGCGCGTGTGTGTGTGTGTGTGGTCTCCTTGACATCACACATTTCTCACATACATCTCAGCCCCATCTGTCGGGCGACCACCACCTCGCCCAGAGACACAATTAGGAGCCCTGGCCGGAAAAACTGCGCTGAGAGAGAGAGAGCGAGGGCTGGACGCTGAGACGGGACAGGGCTCAGCCTGGGCTTCCGTCCCCCTCCTCCCCCTCCTCCCCTCCTCCCCACCGCCGCGGTCTCCGTTCCCCTGGCAGGACGCAGAAGGCCCCTAAGAGATGTCAGGGCGAGGCAGAAGTGCAATCTGTCTCCACACAGTTGGCGGAGCACGACACCGCCCATGCACTCCTACCGCCATCCGTAGCATCTCACCCCTCTCCCTCTGTCGGATTCTCGCTCTGTCTCTCTCACTCTTTGTCTCTCTCTCTCTCTCGCTATCTCGCTCTGTCTCACTCTCTCTGTCTCACTCTCTCTCCCGTCTCTCTCTTTCCTTTTGTCTCTCTCTCTCTGTCTCACTCTCTCTTTGTATCCCTCTGTCTGTCTCTCTGTCTGTCTCTTTCTCTAACTCTCTCTCTCGGGCTCACTCCCTCTCTCTCTCTCTCTCTCTCACTCTCTCTATGGCTCAACCTCTCTCTCTTTTTCTCTCACGCCATCTCCCTCCCTCACACTCTTTCCTTCTCTCTCTCTCTCCGTCTCTTTCTCTCGCTGTCTCTCTGTCTCTCTCTCTCTAAGTCTCTCTCTCTGTCTCCCTCTCTCTTTGTCTCTCTCTGTCTGTCTCTCTGTCTGTCTCTTTCTCTAACTCTCTCTCTCTCTGCCTCACTCCCTCTCTCTCTCTCTCACTCTCTCTATGGCTCAACCTCTCTCTCTTTCTCTCTCACGCTATCTCCCTCTCTCACACTCTTTCCTTCTCTCTCTCTCTAAGTCTCTCTCTCTGTCTCCATCTCTCTTTGTCTCCCTCTGTCTGTCTGTCTCTCTCTCTCTCTGTCTCTCTCTGTCTGTCTCTCTGTCTGTCTCTTTCTCTAATTCTCTTTCTCGGGCTCACTCCCTCTCTCTCTCTCTCACTCTCTCTATGGCTCAACCTCTCTCTCTTTCTCTCTCACGCTATCTCCCTCCCTCACACTCTTTCCTTCTCTCTTTCTCTCTGTCTCTCTCTCTCGCTGTCTCTCTGTCTCCCTCTCTCTAAGTCTCTCTCTCTGTCTCCATCTCTCTTTGTCTCCCTCTGTCTCTCTGTCTCTCTCTCTCTCTGTCTCTCTCTCTGCCTGCACTGACCCATGCATCCTCAGAGCCCACCGGCCCTGGTACTCTTCTGTGCTGCAGGGCCTGCTGAACCCAGGAGCCAGACAGTAAACGTAGAATTAGCTAGCGATGGCGTCAAATCATGAACAGATGCCTCTGATACTTGTTTTCCCATGGCCTAAAGAAGGGGTGAATCAGGATTTAGTTCTAGGATTTAGTCTGGTGGTATTACCCGCAATAATCATGGCGTTTCCTTTTTTCAACATTGCTATCCTTTTCTGATTCTGATTCTGTGTTGTTTTCCAATTAAAGAAACCAGACACAGGCTTTTTCAACAACACAGATCAGCAGTCGATTCATAGATGTTCTATCTGGGAGATCCACTGTCTGCTTAGCGATGACAAAGTGACCACTTGAGCCGTCTGTCGAGAGCCCTTTGACAAATCATCCCTTTAAATGTCTATTCCAGAAGAACCTGGGGCCGAATGACTCCCATATAAAGGACTATATTTAGGACTGGGGCTTGTATTGCCCCCAGCCACACATTAGCCTCTGACCTGGGACTAAGTAGTGAGCTCCCGTTGGTTTACAGCTGGGACAAACTCCATGCACTTAGACCCGCCGTAATCTCCTGCTTGTATACTTTTTTGGGGGGTATCTGTTGAGGTTTTGGGTATCGGTTGTAGACACACGTATACACACACACACAAACAAAAGTGTGAAAGGTTTTCTTATTTATTTTCAGGGTTAGGGTTAGTCGCCGAGACGGCACGCCTTGGGGAACTTGTTTTTTAAAATATTTTAAGGCCGGAGTTGAAACATTACGAAGGGAAGCTAAGGATCAATGGAAACACGATGGATATATGCTCTCTCATTTCTGAGGGAACGGTGTCTACTCTGACCATTGCAGTCTTTGGAGCAGTTTCATATGTGTGCTTAATTAAACTGGCGGTAGATGTGAGGTGCTGCATTGGAAATAAGACACTCACATCTTACTCCTGGAGGAATTATTGACGGCATGCTCAACAGATTCTTTGCCTTTACTTTCAAATGTTAAATTTGTCTAACCCAAATTCATGTATTCAAATTAAAATTCAAAGAAATATGTTGCCCTTTAAAAAACATTTCAAATAGATATAGAAGAGAATAGATAGAACAGATATAGAAATAGAAGAGTGGTCTAAAAATGGTCTACCTCTCAATTTCCAGAAGTCTAATTGTTTGCTGTTGTTTGACACATAGGTGACCGGCGTTGGAGTCTTTCTGGAAACCATGAAGCGGTCAGGTTTTCACAGAGGGACTACATCCAGCGTCAGATTCTTTCACCTTCCCGTACAACAGAGGGGAAGGCGTCGCCTGCGTAACTCACATTTCCTCTCGAATTGGACTGAGTGCGTTGAGCAGCGGAGCGGTGACTGGGAGACGCCGCTTCAGTCCGTCACATTCGGGACGCGAACCGCCAACGCTAAAATGACACCGCCCCTGAAGAAGCCCCGCGGCGGCTGGCCTGTCACGCTGTCTCACCGCCATGGATTTGCCGTTACATAAAACGGTGCTCTTCTAAACCTGACGAATGAGCACTACTCCTGGCCTCCTGCTTAAATAGACTGACTTCATAATTATGCAGATATTGGTTCCATGATTGGTTCCTAGAGGTGCAGAGGAGCGGAGACTGATTGGCTCAAAATAAACATTGCAGGAATTTAAAATATTGAAAATGAAAACCAACCATCCAGTACCACGTGTAGCCTTACGAGTTCAGGAATAATAAGAATACTGATGCTAAAAACAATAATACGGATGTCTTCAGAGTGACTGCAGAGCCTTACCACCAGGAGTAGATCATTGCTTCCATAGTCTGGTGGTGGGACTGCATACGTTGCTGCTCATACAGATTGGTGTGGTTACAGGTCGTTGCCACTGAAACGGGCCTGTGTTTGGTTTCAGTGTGTCCTCCTTTCAGTGTGTTGTTAAGGGTGTCGTCCCAAAACCTCCAGGCAACATCTGGATGCAAACATAATCATGGCTGCCAAGCGCAGTCATTAATGCTGGAGCCTCTTTTGAAGAAAGTTGCCTTTAAGGCCAAAAAATATCTGCAGTTGCATTATTCTACACTCAAAAATTAATGGCCTGCTTTTCTCTGACATGCCTCCACCAACATAACAATTCTAATGAGGAAAGCAACCAGGGACACATACACACACTTGGACGTGATGTGTGAGGAGCGTATATAGTTAGTGGTGAAGGCTGCACACATGAAAATAAAATCCACACTTAAAATAATGCCAAAGATTATAGTCACCCTGGGGAAGTGTTAAGTCCTCATAAAGCGGAGTTCACTAACGCATAAAGACATAATAAGTATCCCTTTCAGCCTTTTACAGGACGTGGTAACTTAACAAGTGGCTGCCATGACCACATACACATATAATAATATTATTAATGCAGCTTTATGCTCGCTGTATGCATTTGAGGACCGAATTCCATATTCTGTGTCTCCAAGCCTTCGAGTTGTGGTTGAATCTGCTCAAATAATACAAGAGGAAAAGTCAAACATTATAAAAATCCTTGGGAGAGATACGTCATGTGTGGGGACTGGACATGGCCAATGTGGTCTTCAGCCTTTCATGCTTTTATTTTGATGGTTCAAAATTACAATGGTGCTGAGGTAGGTCTGTGCAGGAAGTCCTTACCTACACACTGGGACGATTTAATTCAATGTATGTTTTATAATACTTTCTCTTAATGCTTTATATAGTATATACCTTTTTTTTTATACCAGAATGTTACAAATACCAGAAAAGCAAATACTGGCGCAGCATAATCTCTCATCTGCAGTGTCAGCATGTGAGTCTATATTCAATATTCTCCAAAAATGTATACATTCCATTATGTACTGGCTGGGTTTAAGGCTGGCATGTTAAATATACACTTGGCCTGGCCCGGGATACTGGTGTTAGAAAACACAGATAATACGGTCCACTCTTCTGCTATCGAGTTCAGAGTGGGCACCGGTGCAGCGCAGAGAGACGGCTGACATTATACTACGGCAGCGTCGAATACGCCGACGGCGGGAAAAGCGAGATGTTATTGCGCACACATTGAGTATATCGTTCCCGTTGTTGAGCAGTCGGAGCGCAAACAGGAGTGCCTTCATGTCCAGGGAGCAGGAGGCTCCTAGCGAACAGATGGATGCGTTTTTCACCCAGAAGTTTCCCCCCCCCCCTCCCTCCCCCCCTCCCCTGTTCGAATGTTGACGTTTTGCTCGAGAAACAACTTTTTTTTTCCCTGGAGTGGATGCGGTTGGCCGTTGGCTGTGCGCTATCTGCAAACAATGTTGCGCAACCTGCGGTGAGAGAGCCGTCCCGAGGTGAACTCTGACCCGGTTTCCCCCCCCCCCGGCCTCTGAGATCCAGAGAGCGGGGGCCCTCTGTTTGCTGCATGTTCAATGAGTGTGGCTGACAAATTTAAGCTAAGT